>NC_079191.1:470000-770000 GCF_029499605.1 Hyla sarda
TACTGTTGCTATACTGTCAAACTGTTACTATACTGTCATACTGTTACTATACTGTCAGACTGTTACTATACTGTCATACTGTTACTATACTGTCATACTGTTGCTATACATACTGTCATAATGTTACTATACTGTCATACTGTTGCTATACTGTCATACTGTTGCTATACATACTGTCATACTGTTACTATACTGTCATACTGTTGCTATACTGTCATACTGTTACTATACTGTCATGCTGTTGCTATACTGTCATACTGTTACTATACTGTCATACTGTTGCTATACTGTCATACTGTCACTATACTGTCATACTGTCGCTATACTGTCATACTGTTACTATACTGTCATACTGTCACTATACTGTCATACTGTCAATATACTGTCATACTGTTACTATACTGTCATACTGTTGCTATACTGTCATACTGTTACTATACTGTCATACTGTTGCTATACTGTCATACTGTTACTATACTGTCATACTGTCACTATACTGTCATACTGTCGCTATACTGTCATACTGTTGCTATACTGTCATATTGTTACTATACTGTCATACTGTTGCTATACTGTCATACTGTCATACTGTTACTATACTGTCATACTGTTACTATACTGTCATACTGTTGCTATACTGTCATACTGTTGCTAAACTGTCATACTGTTGCTATACTGTCATACTGTTACTATACTGTCATACTGTTGCTATACTGTCATACTTTTACTACACTGTCATACTGTTGCTATACTGTCATACTGTTGCTATACTGTCATACTGTCATACTGTTACTATACTGTCATACTGTTGCTATACTGTCATACTGTTACTATACTGTCATACTGTTGCTATACATACTGTCATACTGTTGCTATACTGTCATTCTGTTGCTATACTGTCATACTGTTACTATACTGTCATACTGTTGCTATACTGTCATACTGTTACTATACTGTCATACTGTTGCTATACTGTCATACTGTTACTATACTGTCATACTGTTGCTATACTGTCATACTGTTACTATACTGTCATACTGTCACTATACTGTCATACTGTTGCTATACTGTCATACTGTTGCTATACTGTCATACTGTCATACTGTTGCTATACTGTCATACTTTTGCTATACTGTCGCTATACTGTCATACTGTTGCTATACTGTCATACTGTTGCTATACTGTCATACTGTCATACTGTTGCTATACTGTCATACTTTTGCTATACTGTCTCTATACTGTCATACTGTTGCTATACTGTCATACTGTTACTATACTGTCATACTGTTGCTATATTGTCATACTGTTGCTATACTGTCATACTGTTACTATACTGTCATACTGTTGCTATACTGTCATACTGTCATACTGTTGCTATATTGTCATACTGTTGCTATACTGTCATACTGTTACTATACTGTCATACTGTTGCTATACTGTCATATTGTTGCTATACTGTCATACTGTTGCTATACTGTCATACTTGTACTATACTGTCATACGGTTGCTATACTGTCATACTGTTGCTATACTGTCATACTGTTACTATACTGCATACTGTTGCTATACTGTCATACTTTTACTATACCGTCATACTGTTGCTATACTGTCATACTGTTGCTATACTGTCATACTGTTACTATACTGTCATACTGTTGCTATACTGTCATACTGTTACTATACTGTCATACTGTTGCTATACTGTCATACTGTTACTATACTGTCATACTGTTGCTATACTGTCATACTGTTACTATAATGTCATACTGTTACTATACTGTCATACTGTTGCTATACTGTCATACTGTTACTATACTGTCATACTGTTGCTATACTGTCATACTGTTACTATACTGTTATACTGTTGCTAAACATACTGTCATACTGTTGCTATACTGTCATACTGTTACTATAATGTCATACTGTTACTATACTGTCATACTGTTGCTATACTGTCATACTGTTACTATACTGTCATACTGTTGCTATACTGTCATACTGTTACTATACATACTGTCATACTGTTGCTATGCTGTCATACTGTTACTATACTGTCATACTGTTGCTATACTGTCATACTGTTACTATACTGTCATACTGTTGCTATACTGTCATACTGTTACTATACTGTCATACTATTGCTATACTGTCATACTGTTACTATACTGTCATACTGTCACTATACTGTCAAACTGTCGCTATACTGTCATACTGTTGCTATACTGTCATACTGTTGCTATACTGTCGCTGTACTGTCATACTGTTGCTATACTGTCATACTGTTACTATACTGTCATACTGTTGCTATACTGTCATACTGTTGCTATACTGTCATACTGTTACTATACTGTCATACTGTTGCTATACTGTCATACTGTTACTATACTGTCATACTGTTGCTATACTGTCATACTTTTACTATACTGTCATACTGTTGCTATACTGTCATACTGTCATACTGTTGCTATACTGTCATACTGTTACTATACTGTCATACTGTTGCTATACTGTCATACTGTTACTATAATGTCATACTGTTACTATACTGTCATACTGTTGCTATACTGTCATACTGTAACTATACTGTCCTACTGTTGCTATACTGTCATACTGTTGCTATACTGTCGCTGTACTGTCATACTGTTGCTATACTGTCATACTGTTGCTATACTGTCATACTGTTACTATACTGTCATACTGTTAATATACTGTCATACTGTTGCTATACTGTCATACTGTTACTATACTGTCATACTGTTGCTATACTGTCATACTGTTACTATAATGTCATACTGTTACTATACTGTCATACTGTTGCTATACTGTCATACTGTAACTATACTGTCCTACTGTTGCTATACTGTCATACTGTAACTATACTGTCCTACTGTTGCTATACTGTCATACTGTTGCTATACTGTCGCTGTACTGTCATACTGTTGCTATACTGTCATACTGTTGCTATACTGTCATACTGTTACTATACTGTCATACTGTTAATATACTGTCATACTGTTGCTATACTGTCATACTGTTACTATACTGTCATACTGTCACTATACTGTCATACTGTTACTATACTGTCATACTGTCACTATACTGTCATACTGTTACTATACTGTCATACTGTCACTATACTGTCATACTGTTACTACACTGTCATACTGTTACTATAATGTCATACTGTTACTGCACTGTCATACTGTTACTATACTGTCAGACTGTTACTATACTGTCATACTGTCACTATACTGTCATACTGTTACTATACTGTCATACTGTTGCTATACTTTCATACTGTCACTATACTGTCATACTGTTACTATACTGTCATACTGTTGCTATACTGTCATACTGTTACTATACTGTCATACTGTTGCTATACTGTCATACTGTCATACTGTTACTATACTGTCATACTGTTGCTATACTGTCATACTGTTGCTATACTGTCATACTGTTACTATACTGTCATACTGTTGCTATACTGTCATACTGTTACTATACTGTCATACTGTTGCTATACTGTCATACTGTTGCTATACTTTCATACTGTTACTATACTGTCATACTGTTACTATACTGTCATACTGTTGCTATACTGTCATACTGTTACTATACTGTCATACTGTTGCTATACTGTCATACTGTCATACTGTTACTATACTGTCATACTGTTGCTATACTGTCATACTGTTGCTATACTGTCATACTGTTACTATACTGTCATACTGTTACTGTACTGTCATACTGTTGCTATACTGTCATACTGTTACTATACTGTCATACTGTTACTATACTGTCATACTGTTGCTATACATACTGTCATACTGTTACTATACTGTCATACTGTTACTATACTGTCATACTGTTACTATACTGTCATACTGTTGCTATACTGTCATACTGTTACTATACTGTCATACTGTTACTATACTGTCATACTGTTACTATACTGTCATACTGTTGCTATACCGTCATACTGTTACTATACTGTCATACTGTTGCTATACTGTCATACTGTTGCTATACTGTCATACTGTTACTATACTGTCATACTGTTGCTATACTGTCATACTGTCACTATACTGTCATACTGTTACTATACTGTCATACTGTTGCTATACTGTCATACTGTTGCTATACATACTGTCATACTGTTGCTATACTGTCATACTGTTACTATACTGTCATACTGTTGCTATACATACTGTCATACTGTTGCTATACTGTCATACTGTTACTATACTGTCATACTGTTGCTATACTGTCATACTGTTACTATACTGTCATACTGTTACTATACTGTCATACTGTCACTATACTGTCATACTGTTACTATACTGTCATACTGTTGCAGGGATATATCAATCCTTTACTGCTGTTGCACTTTATTGCCGTTATATTTTCTCTGCAGGAATATATCATATTGTAAATCTATAATGGATTTGATCCACTAGATGTGATCAGTTTTCTTACTCCCCAGGACATATCTACCATTTGTGATAGAAATGAATCTTATTATTATAAATAATTGTAATATCTCACAGCTGTGGGGCCCTGCGCATGTGATAGTTTAGGATTGTTTTGCTGTTTCTCATCTGAACCCTCCATCATACACTGTTCTGAGTGATATAGTTGAGGACTGAGTCTCCTAATTTTTTTTTATAGGGACTTATTAGGGTTATAGGATGAACTCGATGGACTCTGGTCTTTTTTCAACCTTATGAACTATGTTACTATGTATCTAATCCCATAATATGTAATATCGTCTGCTGTATCTAATCCCTTAATATGTAACATCGTCTGCTGTATCTAATCCTATAATGTGTGATACTGTCTGCTGGATCTAATCCTGTCATGTGTGATACTGTCTTCTGTATCTAAGCCTATCCAGTGTAATACTGTCTGCTGTATCTAAGCCTATCATGTGTGATACTGTCTGCTGTATCTAATCCTATCATGTGTGATACCGTCTGCTGTATCTAATCCTACCATGTGTGATACTGTCTGCTGTATCTAAGCCTATCATGTGTGATACTGTCTGCTGTATCTAATCCTATCCTGTGTGATACTGTCTGCTGTATCTAATCCTATCATGTGTGATACTGTCTGCTGTATCTAATTCTATCATATGTGATACTGTACGCTGTATCTAATTCTATCATGTGTGATACTGTCTGCTGTATCTAATTCTATCATGTGTGATACTGTCTGCTGTATCTAATCCTATCCTGTGGGATACTGTCTGCTGTATCTAATCCTATCCTGTGGGATACTATCTGCTGTATCTAATCCTATCCTGTGGGATATTGTCTGCTGTATCTAATTCTATCATGTGTGATACTGTCTGCTGTATCTAATCCTATCCTGTGGGACACTGTCTGCTGTATCTAATCCTATCATGTGAGATACTGTCTGCTGTATCTAATTCTATCATGTGTGATACTGTCTGCTATATCTAATCCTATCCTGTGGGATACTGTCTGCTGTATCTAATTCTATCATGTGTGATACTGTCTGCTGTATCTAATCCTATCCTGTGGGATACTGTCTGCTGTATCTAATCCTATCCTGTGGGATAC
The DNA here is from genome assembly GCF_029499605.1 of Hyla sarda. Taxonomy (NCBI): domain Eukaryota; kingdom Metazoa; phylum Chordata; class Amphibia; order Anura; family Hylidae; genus Hyla; species Hyla sarda. Next base: position 475,586 of record NC_079191.1, read on the forward strand.
TGTCTGCTGTATCTAATTCTATCATGTGTGATACTGTCTGCTGTATCTAATTCTATCCTGTGGGATACTATCTGCTGTATCTAATTCTATCATGTGGGATACTATCTGCTGTATCTAATTCTATCATGTGTGATACTGTCTGCTGTATCTAATTCTATCATGTGTGATAATGTCTGCTGTATTTAATTCTATCATATGTGATACTGTCTGCTGTATCTAATTCTATCATGTGTGATACTGTCTGCTGTATCTAATCCTATCATGTGTGATACTGTCTGCTCTGGCTAATCCTATCAGATTTCTCTCCTAAGGGCTGTACAGTTGAGGTATTGCACATGTATCTCAACTCTGATCAGTTGGATACGCCCGTCCCCCTCTTACCTGCAGCAGAGCTCATGTAATCTATAATTTGGCGCTGGCATCATTTCTCCGCCAGTGATGTAAAGATTTCCTCAATCCATAGAAAACTTAGATCGCATGTGCAGCTTTCCTCCGTACGCAGTTAGGGAGATGAGTAAGTTAGAGTAGGTACATTTATAAATACGTCCCAAAACTACAGGAATAGAGAATAACTGTCTTGTGGTCTGCTGCCATCTAGTGGTCATTTCCCATAACTACAGGAATAGAAAATATCTGCCTTGTGGTCTGCTGCCATCTAGTGGTCATTTCCCATAACTACAGGAATAGAGAATATCTGCCTTGTGGTCTGCTGCCATCTAGTGGTCATTTCCTATAACTACAGGAATAGAGAATATCTGCCTTGTGGTCTGCTGCCATCTAGTGGTCATTTCCCATAACTACAGGAATAGTGAATATCTGCTTTGTGGTCTGCTGCCATCTGGTGGTCACTATCCATAACTACAGGAATAGAGAATATCTGCCTTGTGGTCTGCTGCCATCTGGTGGTCACTTCCCATAACTACAGGAATAGAGAATATCTGTCTTGTGGTCTGCTGCCATCTGGTGGTCACTATCCATAACTACAGGAATAGAGAATATCTGCCTTGTGGTCTGCTGCCATCTAGTGGTCATTTCCCATAACTACAGGAATAGTGAATATCTGCTTTGTGGTCTGCTGCCATCTGGTGGTCACTATCCATAACTACAGGAATAGAGAATATCTGCCTTGTGGTCTGCTGCCATCTGGTGGTCACTTCCCATAACTACAGGAATAGAGAATATCTGTCTTGTGGTCTGCTGCCATCTGGTGGTCACTATCCATAACTACAGGAATAGAGAATATCTGCCTTGTGGTCTGCTGCCATCTGGTGGTCACTTCCCATAACTACAGGAATAGAGAATATCTGCCTTGTGGTCTGCTGCCATCTGGTGGTCACTTCCCATAACTACAGGAATAGAGAATATCTGCCTTGTGGTCTGCTGCCATCTAGTGGTCACTTCCCAGAACTACAGGAATAGAGAATATCTGCCTTGTGGTCTGCTGCCATCTAGTGGTCACTTCACATAACTACAGGAATAGAGAATATCTGCCTTGTGGTCTGCTGCCATCTGGTGGTCACTATCCATAACTACAGGAATAGAGAATAACTGTCTTGTGGTCTGCTGCCATCAGGTGGTCACTTCACATAACTACAGGAATAGAGAATATCTGCCTTGTGGTCTGCTGCCATCTGGTGGTCACTTCCCATAACTACAGGAATAGAGAATAACTGTCTTGTGGTCTGCTGCCATCTGGTGGGCACTATCCATAACTACAGGAATAGAGAATATCTGCCTTGTGGTCTGCTGCCATCTGGTGGGCACTATCCATAACTACAGGAATAGAGAATAACTGTCTTGTGGTCTGCTGCCATATGGTGGTCACTTCACATAACTACAGGAATAGAGAATATCTGCCTTGTGTTCTGCTGCCATCTGGTGGTCACTTTACATAACTACAATGAGATCGGCACAATCTGTAACCATCGCCCTGTGGAGTCTCCTCTGCTTCCTGATCTCTTTACAATATACTTTATATTCCTGTCTGTTCTGACAATAATTTGGGCATCATTTTGAGGTGTAACTGGAACATTCTGGGCCCCAATTCAAAACCTGCCCCCCCCCCCAACATGTGGCATTTATAATATTCTTCATATTTAGCAGATTGACCTTTGGGGCCTCCTTGGATATTAGGGCCACAATGTGATGCTACATCTACACCCTCTGTATCTACACCCCTGCTAAGTGCTCCCCCTGGGGGATAGGGATGATATAGCAGCCAGTGGAAGCCAATTCTACAGAACCCTCCTCCCATATGTAATACCTCTGAATGGCACTATTATTGGGGCACTCTGAATGGCCTTATTATTGGGGCACTCTGAATGGCAGTATTATTAGGGCACTCTGGCAGTATTATTGGGGCACTCTGAATGGCAGTATTATTAGGGCACTCAGAATGGCACTATTATTGGGGCACTCTGAATGGCACTATTATTAGGGCACTCTGAATGGCACTATTATTGGGGCACTCTGAATGGGGGAAGTTGGTGCGTCTTATACGGCAAATACCATGGCGGTCCCTGCGGCCATCAACGGCCGGGACCCGCGGCTAATACAGGACATCACCGATCGCGGTGATGCCCTGTATTAACCCTACAGACGCGGTTATCAAAGCTGACCGCCGCGTCTAAAGCGAAAGTGACAGTAACCTGGCTGTTCAGTCGGGCTGTTCGGGACCGTCGCGGTGAAATCGCGGCGTCCCGAACAGTTTACAGGACACCCGGAGGGATCTTACCTGCCTCCTCGGTGTCTGCTCCGTGCCGGGATCCCCTGCATGGCCGGCGCTCTCCTTCGTCGTCATCACGTCGTCGCGCACGCCGTCCCGTCATCCATTAGGAGCGGCGTGCGTAGCGGCGTGATGGCGGCGACGGAGAGCGAGGATACCTGGCAGCAAAGACGTTCCGGAGCGATGGGGACACCCCGGGGATGCGGCGACAGCGATGGAAGGCGACATCAAGGGCAGCGGTGACGAGCGGTGACGGGTCCGGAGCGGCTGGGACGCGTGAGTATTACCTTCAATACCAGTGGTCTTCAACCTGCAGACCTCCAGATGTTGCAAAACTACAACTCCTAGCATGCTGGGAGTTGTAGTTTTGCAACATCTGGAGGTCCGCAGGTTGAAGATCACGCTCCTATACTTTACATTGTATTTGGTGCAGAATCTTTTTTCTTCTTCTAGATTTTCACCCTTTAAAATTGGGTGCGTCTTATGTGCCGGAGCGTCTTATATGGCAAAAAATACGGTACTTTAAGCACAAATTCTCCCTGCTATAGAATAGCCATCAATAATAAAAAACATTTTTTAAGTTCTTTTAGGGTATGTTCACACTGAGGAATTGGGGCGGAAATCAAGCAGAAATTTTCTGCCTCAAAATATTGTTACTTTTCCACAAGAACTCTCAGAGATTTTGCGCAGAAATCTGTGGGAATTCCATGCGGAAATGCAGGTTTCATGCGGAGGAGGAGTATCAAGTATTTCTATTCATAAATTATTTTTTTTTCATGCGGAAATTCCGTGCGAATTCCGCGTGGAAATGCTTCTGACTGAAAAAAAATAAAATAACATTTATCTCTATGGGAGAACGACGCTGATTCCGCCTGAAAGAAAGAACATGTTCTTTCTTCAAGCGGAACAGACTTCCTCGTCAGAATTCTGCTTTAGGAAATTCCTCAGTGTGAACTGAGGGGCAGAAATTCTGTACAACTCTATGGGGGTTTTCACTGCGGAATAAATTGGAGAGGAAAAAGCGAGCAGAATTACTCGTGGAAATTCCTCTCCAATTCCTCAGTGTGAACGTACCCTTATAGTTACCACAAAGTAGAAATGCCAGTGGGTCAAGCAAATTAGATGGGATCATCCTGTTCACTCAGCAGTCACAGATAGATAATCCGGGATGCCCTCCCAAAAAGGAACCAAGGAATTGCCCATCCTCCCTTGCTACTACAGTTTAAAACAAAGTTCTGTTATCTATCAGATAAGAAACCAACCAATCACATCTCTAGAACAAAAATGTGTTAGGCCCTTGTCTCGCCCAGATGTAACTATTTCACTGACCAGAGAGGGCACTCTTGTCCATGAGTTGCTAAAATATTCTCCTAAAAATTAGCAGACATTACCTAAGATATAGATATATCATTTCATCTCTCCAACTAATGGCCAACAAATATAGTTAGCTGGATTAGATTTCGACATCTAGCATACACGCACAGCAGACATCTCGGGATTTCCAAAGTCTTCAATCTGAATCTGACATTAATGGTCCCTCCCAAGTTTAAACTAATGAATAGATTCTCAGTTCTGTCTATTCTTACATTTATAAATCTATCAGATAAGACATAACTGTAGACTCTATTCATGGGACGAAATCAGACCACCAAATTAAGAATATAAGAATCAAGAATATAAGGAAAAGTATTTTTATATATATATATATATATATATATATATATATATATATATATATATATATCTATCTATATATATATATTCCTGAGCTAAAAGTGACCGGAATTCCAATACCCTTTTCTGAGCCATAAAGTAGTTTATATAAACACAGACAAGGGATATTTCACACTATGTGACATTCTGGAATTTAACACTGAGAATCAACTTTACACAACATGGAGTTTTTGGTTTGAACAATTAACATGGACGCCACACAATATAATTGTTTGAAATAATTCTGGCCCATATAGTCTGACAGTCTGAAGGGTAAATAGCGCGCGGCACAACGATGGGTGCCGCGCGCTATTAGCCCACGGTCCCGGCTATCATTAGCAGCCGGGACCGACCCGGTGTGATGCGGGGTCATGGTGGAACCCCGTTTTAAACAGCGGGACTGGGTGTAGGGCATACAGGTACGCCCTACATCCTTAACAGGTTAAGGACCGAGCCCATTTTCACCTTAAAGGGGTTATCCAGGAAAAAACTTTTTTACATATATCAACTGGCTCCAGAAAGTTACCGTATATACTCGAGTATAAGCCGACCCGAGTATAAGCCGAGACCCCTAATTTCAACCCAAAATCCCAGGAAAAGTTATTGACTCGAGTATAAGCCTAGGGTGGGAAATACCTCATCCCCCCCTGTCATCATCCAGACCCGTCATTAACATCCTCATCATCCCCTTGTCATCATCCCACACATCCCCCCTTCATCATCCCCTTGTCATCATCCCACACATCCCCTTATCATCCCACACATCCCCCCTTCATCATCCCCTTGTCATCATCCCACACATCCCCTTATCATCCCACACATCCCCCCTTCATCATCCCCTTGTCATCATCCCACACATCCCCCCTTCATCATCCCCTTGTCATCATCCCACACATCCCCTTATCCCACACATCCCCCCTTCATCATCCCCTTGTCATCATCCCACACATCCCCTTATCCCACACATCCCCCCTTCATCATCCCCTTGTCATCATCCCACACATCCCCTTATCATCCCACACATCCCCCCTTCATCATCCCCTTGTCATCATCCCACACATCCCCTTATCATCCCACACATCCCCCCTTCATCATCCCCTTGTAATCATCCCACACCCCCCCCCCTTCATCATCCCCACCCCCCTTCATCATCCCCACACCCCCCCCCCTTCATCATCCTCTTCTCATCATTCGCCCTCAGTGGTCTTCAACCTGCGGACCTCCAGAGGTTTCAAAACTACAACTCCCAGCAAGCCCGGGCAGCCATCGGCTGTCCGGGCTTGCTGGGAGTTGTAGTTTTGAAACCTCCGGAGGTCCGCAGGTTGAAGACCACTGCGGCCTTCAACATCATCCAGCCCCCTCTCACCCCCTTTAGTTCTGAGTACTCACCTCCGCTCGGCGCTGGTCCGGTCCTGCAGGGCTGTCCGGTAAGGAGGTGGTCCGGTGAGGAGGTGGTTCGGGCTGCTATCTTCACCGGGGGCGCCTCTTCTCCGCGCTTCCGGCCCGGAATAGAGCCGTTGCCTAGACAACGACGCATCTGCGTCGTTGTCAAGGCAACGTGACTATTCTGAGGCCGGGCCCGAAGCGCTTAGAAGAGGCCTCCCCGGTGAAGATAGCAGCCCGGACCACCTCCTCACCGGACCACCTCCTTACCGGACAGCCCTGCAGGACCGGACCAGCGCCGAGCGGAGGTGAGTACTCAGAACTAAAGGGGGTGAGAGGGGGCTGGATGATGTTGAAGGCCGCAGTGGTCTTCAACCTGCGGACCTCCGAAGGTTTCAAAACTACAACTCCCAGCAAGCCCGGACAGCTGATGGCTGCCCTGGCTTGCTGGGAGTTGTAGTTTTGAAACCTCTGGAAGTCCGCAGGTTGAAGACCACTGCGGGTGGGGGAGTTCACTCGAGTATAAGCCGAGGGGGGTGTTTTCAGCACGAAAAATCGTGCTGAAAAACTCGGCTTATACTCGAGTATATACGGTAAACAGATTTGTAAATTACTTCTATTAAAAAATCTTAATCCTTTCAGTACTTATGACCTTCTAAAGTTAAGGTTGTTCTTTTCTGTCTAAGTGCTCTCTGATGAAACGTGTCTCGGGAACCACCCAGTTTAGAAGAAAATCCCCATAGCAAACCTCTTCTAAACTGGGCGGTTCCCGAGACACGTTTCATCAGAGAGCACTTAGACAGAAAAGAACAACCTTCACTTCAGAAGCTCATAAGTACTGAAAGGATTAAGATTTTTTAATAGAAGTAATTTACAAATCTGTTTAACTTTCCAGAGCCAGTTGATATATATATATATATATAAAAAAGTTTTTTCCTGGATAACCCCTTTAACCCCTTAACGATGCAGGACGTATATTTACGTCCTGCGCCGGCTTCCGCGATATGAAGCGGGATCGCGCCGCGATCCCGCATCATATCGTGTCGGTCCCGGCGCTCATCAACGGCCGGGACCCGCGGCTAATACCACATATCACCGATCGCGGCGATGATCGGTATTAACCCTTTAGAAGCAGCGGTCAAAGCTGACCGCCGCTTCGAAAGTGAAAGTGGCCCGGCTGCCCAGTCAGGCTGTTCGGGACCACCGCGGTGAAATTGCGGCGTCCCGAACAGCTTACAGGACACCGGGAGGGCCCTTACCTGCCTCCTCGGTGTCCGATCGGCGAATGACTGCTCCGTGCCTGAGATCCAGGCAGGAGCAGTCAAGCGCCGATAACACTGATCACAGGTGTGTTAATACATGCCAGTGATCAGCATAGGAGATCAGTGTGTGCAGTATTATAGGTCCCTATGGGAGAGATCAGTGTGTGCAGTGTTATAGGTCCCTATGGGACCTATAACACTGCAAAAAAAAGTTAAAAAAAAGTGTTAATAAAGGTCATTTGACCCCTTCCCTAATAAAAGTTTGAATCACCCCCCTTTTCCCATAAAAAAAATAAAACAGTGTAAAAAAAATAAAAAGAAACATATGTGGTATCGCCGCGTGCGTAAATGTCTGAACTATAAAAATATATCATTAATTAAACCGCACGGTCAATGGCGTACGCGCAAAAAAATTCCAAAGTCATAAAAAGCGCATTTTTGGTCACTTTTTATACCATTAAAAAATGAATATAAAGTGATCAAAAAGTCCGATCAAAATAAAAATCATACTGATAAAAACTTCAGATCACGGCGCAAAAAATGAATCCTCACACCGCCCTGTACGTGGAAAAATAAAAAAAGTTATAGGGGTCAGAAGATGACATTTTTAAACGCATACATTTTCCTGCATGTAGTTATGATTTTTTCCAGAAGTGCAACAAAATCCAACCTATATAAGTAGGGGATCATTTTAACCGTATGGACCTACAGAATAATGATAAGGTGTAATTTTTACCGATATATGCACTGCGTAGAAACAGAAGCCCCCAAAAGTTACAAAATGGCGTTTTTTCTTCGATTTTGTCGCACAATGATTTTTTTCCATTTCGCCGTGCATTTTTGGGTAAAATGACTAATGTCACTGCAAAGTAAAATTGGCGTCGCAAAAAATAAGCCATAATATGGATTTTTAGGTGGAAAATTTAAAGGGTTATGATTTTTAAAAGGTAAGGAGGAAAAAACGAAAGTGCAAAAACGGAAAAATCCAGAGTCCTTAAGGGGTTAAGGAAAGGCCAATTTTATTTTTGCATTTTTGTTTTTTCCTCCTATCCTAAAATTCCTAACTCTTTCATATTTCCATCTACAGACCCATATAAGGGCTTGTTTTTTTGCGTGACCAATTGTACTTTGTAATGAAACCTCTGATTTTACCATAACATGTACAGCAAACCCAAAAAATATATTTTTTTAGGGAGGAAATTTAAATGAAAACCACAATTTTGCACATTTTGGAGGGGTTCGTTTTCACACTGTACAATTTATGGTAAAAATGACACGTGTTCTTTATTCTGTGGGTCAATACAATTAAAATGATACCCATGGCTAGATACTTTTATATTTTTGTACCGCTTAAAAAAAATCTAAAACTTTTTGTAAAAAATCAGTAATCTAAAATCGCCCAATTTTGACCACCTATAACTTTTTCATTTTTCCATGTATAGGGCGGTATGAGGGCTAATTTTTTGCACCGTTTTGGGGGACTTTTTAATTTTTTTTTACATTTACGTTGTTCACCGTACAGGATCATTAACATTATATTTTGATAGTTCGGACATTTACGCACGTGGCGATACCAAATATGTTTATAAAAAAAAAAATAATAATAATTACGCTTTTTGGGGTAAAATGGGAAAAACTGACAATTTTTATTTTTATTGGGGGAGGGGATTTTTAAATTTTTTTTTTACTTTTTATTTTTACATTTTTAAACTTTTTTTTTTTTTACACTTTTTATGTCCCCATAGAGGACTATCTATAGCAATCATTTTGATTGCTAATACTGTTCAGTGCTGTGCACAGGACACAGCACTGATCAGTATTATCGGCTATCTCCTGCTCTGGTCTGCTCTATCTCAGACCAGAGCAGGAGATACCGGGAGACGGCCGGAGCCAGGTGAGGGGACCTCTGGCCGCCATGCTAGAAGATGACGGCATCTGCGGGGTTCATGGCGGACATCCACACGATCGCGGATGTCGGCCATTACCGGCGGCTCCCCGGCTGCTGTGTATGACGTGAGCACCGCTCCGATGCTCGCGGTCATACACAGGACGTAAATGTACGTCCTGGTGCGGGAAGTTCCGCCAAACCAGGACGTACATTTACGTCCGTGGTCGTTAAGGGGTTAAATCTAAAATTTCAATGGATATGGGATCATCAGAGGCAGTGTGTGTAAATTCCGATTGTTTACATTAAGACCATTTGAAAACACTTTTTTAAATCATCTAAAGAATTTTGCCAAACTAAAATGATATCGTCTATGTATCTTTGCCATAGGACCAGGCCCGTGCCCAGATAGGGGGTGATGGATGATTCCTCCCACGCGGACATGAATAGATTTGCATAGCTGCGCGTGAACGTAGTCCCCATGGTGGTACCTGTTTTTTGTAGATAAAAATTATCATTAAAAAAGAAATGGTTGTGGGTTAAGATGAATTAAATACTATCTAAAATAAATTGGATTTGTGTAGATTGAAGGTTTCCGTTTGTCAAAAAAGATTAGACAGCATCAATGCCCAAATTGTGTTGTATTACTGTGTATAATGAACTCCCATCCAAGGTAGCTAATATTTAGTGTTCCTGCCACTTTAGATTTTCCAGCATGGAGATAATCTGAGTAGTATCTTTGAGGTAGTATGGGGTTGTTTGTACGTACGGTTGAAGTCATCTGTCTATGTATTGTGATAACTTAGATGAGATGGATTCTATTCCTGAGTAGTGTTGCTCGCGAATATTCGCAATTCGAATTTTAATCGCAAATATCGCATTTTCGCGAATTCGTGAATATTGCGAATATAGCACTATATATTTGAATATTACGAATATTCAGGTTTTTTTCCGCATATGCGAAAATGTATGCGCATATGCGCATATTCGCGAATATTGAGCCCTACTTTGTTTAATGGTATAGGGGACTTGGACTAGTGCATTAACTCTGTGATTTTTTTGCCCATTGTGGTCTATGGGGATCTCACGGCATGTAAAACAGTAAGATAAGCAGGACTGTCTCGGCAGTACAGTGGAATGGGAGACCACCACTGGTTCGAGTCCCAGGGTGGGACAGAGTGTTACAGTGTTGTAGTTAAACTTTACTTTCCTGGAAAAGCTGCTGAGTTGCCCATAGCAACCAATCAGATTGCTTCTTTCATTTTTCACAAGGCCTCTGCAAAATAAAGTTCTCTATTGAATTGATCAGTTAGGTCTGATTTTAAAAGTGAATATGTGTTCATGTCTGTCAGTTGAGAGAGGCATACTTTATTGTAGTCTTCTGTGTTTAGTATCACAATCCCCCCCCCCTTTATTTGCGGGGCGGTTTGTGATACCCTCATTTTGTTGTAATTGTTTGATCGCCTCTCTTTTCTTATATGTTAAATTGGATTTTATAGCGGATTTAGGTGAAAGTTTGCGAATGACGCATTCTACTGTTTGTTTGAAAGCTGTGATGTGAGGACCTGCTTCATATTTGGGGTAGAAATTAGATTTTAGAGCACAATCGGTATGTGTGTATTTGTCTGTAGTGGGAATTTGTAATTCAATGGGGTGTTTAATGAAATATTTTCATAGACATAATTTCCTTACAAAATTTTCTATCCCTATGTGGGTATCAAATTTGTTCAATCTTTTTGTAGGGGCAAATGTTAATCCTTCTTCAAGCAATTTGGTTTGGGAATTGGTAAGAATGGTTGAGCTGAGATTTATGATAGAGCTTTCGTGTTCTTTTAGTTAGTTCATGAGTTATTTACAAATTTCTGACCACTTATAAAATGTGTTCAATGTGCTGCCCATTGTGTTGGATTGTCAATGCAACCCTCTTCTCTATATACTGCTATATACTATTATATACACCGCAGGAGAAATGCTAGCACAGGCTTACAGTATCCGTATACACTGCTATATAATACTATATACACTGCAGGAGAAATGCTAGCACAGGCTTCCAGTATCCGTAGTTTCAGGTGCTGCACATCTCATATCTTCACAGCATAGACAATTGTCTTCAGATGACCCCAAAAATAAATGTCTAAGGGGGTCAGATCGGGAGACCTTGACGGCCATTCAACTGGCCCACGGCGACCAATCCACTTTCCAGAAAACTGTCCATCTAGGAATGCTCGGACCTGGCACGTTCCCTGGGTTTTTCCTGCAAGATGGTGACCACCACATTATGGGTGTCAGGTCCGAGCATTCCTAGATGAACAGTTTCCTGGATTGGTCATCGTGGGCCAGTTGAATGGCCCCCAAGGTCTAATGATCTGACCCCCTTAGACTTTTATCTTTGGGGTCATCTTAAGTCAATTGTCTGTGCTGTGAAGATAAGAGATGTGAAGCACCTGAAACTACGGATACTGGAGGCCTGTGCTAGAATTTCTCCTGCAGTGTATATAGTAGTATATAGCAGTGTATACGGATACTGGAAGCCTGTGCTAGCATTTCTCCTGCGGTGTTGCTATCAGTGTGTGAAGAGTGGGAGGAGAGGTTGCATTGACAATCCAACACAATGGGCAGCACATTGAACACATTTTATAAGTGGTCAGAAACTTGTAAATAACTCATGAAAGTTACATTAAAACCAAGCACATCTTAGTTTTTCTTGTGAAATTCCCAATAAGTTTGATGTGTCACATGACCCTCTTCCTATTGAAAAAACAAAAGTTGGATTCAAAATGGCCAACTTCAAAATGGCCACCATGGTCACCACCCATCTTGAAAAGTTTCCCCCCTCACATATACTAATGTGTCACAAACCGGAAGTTAATATCACCAACCATTCCCATTTTATTGAGGTGTATACATATAAAGGGCCCACCCTGAAGTGGTGCTCTCTAGAGATGAGCAAATTGAAGCTGACGAACCCTAATTCGCAACGAATTTCATGAAATATTCGATTCGCAATTAATGCGAATATCGCCGCAAATCTATAGCGCGAATCGCTTCATTAAATGTCATTTTACAGCATTCCAGGCTAAAGGAGACCTAAAATGGCGGATCCACATGTCATTAGATTGGGCAGGGGATTATGGGAGGGCTGGAAAGTACGGCGGGAAGGGAGGTAGGCGGGATGACCCTGAATCACATGCGAAATGCAGCCTATCAGCATTCATTGACCCTTGTGATGTTAAAACCCCTATATAATCGGCAGCGATCTTGCGGCTGCTCATATCATGCCAGATACACTGCAGAGATAGGACGGACTGTGTGTCTCCTTGTGTTACACAGAGACGCTGAATTGATTATACCGCAGCGTTCCACTGCCAACTGCTTGTTGTCACTGAGAAGGATTTTGACGCCATTAAGCTCCCAGTCACTTCATTCAGCATTTTATCAGAGGGGCAGATAGCTTTTCGTTGCCTCATACAAATCAACAAGCTGCCTGAACTTCATGAACCTTATCACAGGAGGCAGGAAAGATTTTTCAGCGCAATTCTTTGTATTTTTTCCACAATAAATCATCTGCTGCTTATACTAGTCTGTAGACGGTATAAAAACGAGTCCACACCATTCTTAGCAGTCTGTGACAGAGTGCAATTTAGGGTTTAATCCCCGTTTTTTTTTTGTGGTGCTGCACTATTGGGTCCCGCTGCTGTGCAAAAATATGTTTTTTCAGCGGACTGTAGTGCATTTGTCTGCCCTTATACGTGCATGGTACATACCTACATCAAAGCAGTCTACTATTTTGTATCTGTAACAAGTCTAGATACAGGGAAAGTCCTGGCCAAAGAAAGCTGGTGTTTTACAAAAATGCTGATTTTTTTTTTGGCGTATTGTTGTGCATTTTTCTGCCCTCATCAATGCATACCACATACCTACATCTAACAAGTGTACCATTTTGTACCTGTTAATCTGTCAAGGGCCTACATACTGTGAAAGTCCAAGCAACAGTACTCACCGGCTGGTGTTTTACAAAACTTACAGAGTTTTTAGGCTCATTTAGCGCATTTTTCTGCCCTAAGTGCATACCACATTCCTACATCAAAGCAGTGTACTATTTTGTATCTGTGAAACTGTAACAAGTCTAGATACTGGGAAAGTCCAGGCAAAAGTAATCACCGGTTGGTGTTTTACAAAAATAAGTTTTCCAAGTATACTATAGAGCCTTTTTTCCCCTGTCATATGTGCATACCACATAGCTACATCTAAGTAGGGTACTTTTTTGAACCTGTTAATCTGCAACAAGCTCACATACAATGAAAGGCGTGTAGTGAAGCATATTTTACTCCCTTTGTATACGCACTAAGTATGTCAAGCAGAGAAGTGCCAGGACGTGCACAGAGGAGTGGCAGAGGCCCACATTTATCAGGCAGAGGTCGCAGCAGACTAGGGGCAAGTGGCAGCAGGAGTCACAGCAAGAGGCCTGAGCTCCCGGTATCAGCTACTGGTCGTGTCTCTACCGACAACCCATCTGTCGTCGTCGATTGGTTGACGCGGTCATCTACTTCATCACAAGTAACATCTGATACCCCCAGTCAACAGTCGGTGGGTTCCTCAGACACAACCCTCAGTTGGCATGGCCCGGGAGCATTCCCTGTCCTTCCATTGCCTCTGTCCTATGCTGTTCCCTCTCCTAAATAATTATAGCCGTTGGTTCAGCTCCACTATTCAGTGAGGAAGATGTGTTAGACGACAGTCAGAAGCTACGGCCCAGCCAAGAAGTGGAGGAGACATCTGCCGCTTCCTACGCTAGGCGGGCAATTATTGATGAGGAGCGTGACGTGGGAGGGGGTGTTTCCAGCATTAAGGGTTTTGAAGCATACACTGTTGAGGAACCTGAGGAGGACATCAGTGACGTGCAGACAGAACTCGATGATGATGAAGTCAATCGCACTTGGGAGCCGGGTGCAAAGGGGGATTCATCATAATCATCAGCAGAAGAGAGTTGCAGGTTGCCCGTGAGGCAGCAGATGAGCCAGCAAGGTGGTAGCATGGTTGTCAGTCAGCAGTGGAAATTCAGGAGCCAAACATGCCCAGGTTAGGCCACCTGCTTTGCGGCACCCTACCTTCCCAGGAGATAGAGGAACAGGGATTCCTGGAGACGGCAGCAGTAGCAGTCAAGTATTGCACACTGTTGGTGGTAAAATCATATACTCGGCGGTCTGGCAGTTTTTCATCAAGCATCCGGAGGAAGTTAACACAGCCACATGCAAGACATGTCAGCAGAAGGTGAAGATTGGACAGGGTAGCAATGTTGGCACCATGGCCCTTCGTCAACATATGATGCGCCACCATAAAGTGGCCTGGGACAACAGTGACTCAGATGTGGTGGTCCAGCCTGCCGCATCACCCAGTGGCACGCCACTCCCTCTTTCACCCAGCCAAGGGTCCACCACCTTAGGCGAAGGGAGCTGTATATCATACCCTCCTTCTGTCGCTCCAGATACTTCTGCTCCTCCTACTTGTAGCCAGCCATTCTGCCAACAATCCATAGGCGAAGCCATGTCCAAGAGAAAACAGTATGCTCCCATGCATCCAATGGCGCAGAAGCTGAATGTCCTCCTTTCCAAGTTGCTGGTGCTGCAGTCCCTCCCATTTCAAGTGGTGGACTCTGCACCTTTCAGAGAATTGATGGCTTGTGCCGAGCCTAGGTGGAGAGTCCCATGCCGTCATTTCTTTGCGAAGAAGGCAGTACCAGCCCTGCATAAGTTTGTACAAGAGAAGGTGGGCCAGTCCTTGAGCCTGTCGGTGTGTTCAAAAGTGCACGGCAGCGCTGACGTGTGGAGCTGTAACTACGGGCAAGGACAATACATGTCTTTTACGGCCCACTGGGTAAATGTGGTTCCTGCACAGCCACAACAGCAACTTGGACAGGTCACACCACTTCCTTCTTCACACTCTTGCTCTCAGGCAGTTGGTCCTGTGACAGGTGCAATTCCGCCTCCTCATCCTCCACCGTGTCCTCGGCCTCCACTGCACGTCCAAATCTCAGTGGCCCTTCATCGTACCATGTGTGTAGGGCAGGGCAGTGTCATGCTGTTCTTCACATGGTTTGCCTTGGCGAACGGATTCACACAGGGGAGGAACTGCTAAAATTAATTGATTAAGAAATCCGAGTATGGCTTACTCCACGAAAACTGGAAATGGGAACCATGGGGACCGACAACGGGAATAACATTGTGCCCGCGCTGCTACAAGTGTGAAACATGCGCCCTGCATGGCACACGTGTTGAATCTGGTTGTCAAGAACTTCCTGAAGTCTTCACCCCATTTGCAAAACATCCTGAAAATGGCAAGGAAACAGTGCATGCACTTCAGCCACTCGTACACCGCCAAGCACACCTTCCTTGAGCTGCAGCGTCAGAACGGTATCCCACAACATAGTCTTATTTGTGATGTTGCCACACGTTGGAATTCCACTCTTCATACGTTGGGCAGACTATATGAACAAAGAAAAGCCATCACCTATTTCTTGATGATCCAAGCAGATAGGGGTACTCCCCTGTGTAACTTCAATGTGAACCAGTGGCAGCTCATACCTGACCCCTTCAGTTTGTTGAGGCCCTTTGAGGAAGCCAATTATTTGTAAGTCGCCTAGATTACGGCATGAACGACGTAATTCCACTCCTACATTTCCTACAACAAATGATTGAAACGATGGCTGGTAACGGCAATGGAGACATTGCGCCTACATGAGCCCTGTGGGGGCTGAACTGGAGGAGGAGGATGAGGGGCAGAGTGGAGCACAGTTTAGGTTGGATGAGATGGGCGGTGTTTCTAGTCATCAGACAGGAGAGGAGGAGTATGATCAGCTAGAGGAGCTAGAAGGTTATTATGAGGAAGGCGAGACAGAGGACCCAGACACAACGTGGCAGTATGCAGTGGAAATGGAGGCAAGGAGTCCCTCCGAGTCACTGGCACAAATGGCATGATGCATGCTCAGTTGCTTGCGTAGTGACACCCGAATTGTCACCATTCGTAAGCAGGATGACTTCTGGCTCTCCACCTTATTAGACCCTCGCTACCGTCACAGAATGGGGGCCTTTTTTACACCCACTGAGAGGGAGGACAAACTGACCTACTACAGAGCGATCCTTCGTAGTCACTTGGCCGATGCCTATCGGCAGCATGGTCCATCCACTTGCAGGTCTGACTCGGGGGGGGGGGGGTCCTCTGCGCTCACCTTCCACTGCCATGGCTGCTGGGAGGGGTGGCAGGAGCAGTACCTGCTCCATTATCAAGAGCCTAAGTCTACAGTCGCTGATGAGTAGCTTTCTTCACCAGCATAGTGAAGCAACTTGTCAGCAGCAGGTAGACATGGAGCAGGACTTGAACCAGCAGGTGGTGGCATACCTTGACATGCCCGTGCCAACAAACCTTGAAGATCCGCTAGACTTCTGGACAGCCAAACTTGATTTATGGCTGCAACTAGCAGAGTTTGCCCTGGAAAGCTGTCCTGCCCGGCCAGTAGTGTGCCATCAGAGCGGGTGTTTAGTGCGGCCGGGGCCATAGTCACCCCAAGGCGAACTCATCTGTCCACGAAAAATGTGGAGAGACTGACCTTTGTGAAGATGAATCAGGGATGGATCAGCCAGGATTTCCACCCACCAATGCCAGATGCCTCAGAGTAGATTGACCATGCTGCTACACCAACACTTCACAATTAGGGTTATGAAACCCTCTTGGGTTATCAATTAGGGTTATGAAACCCTCTTGGGTACTGCGAATGCCTGCTTCTGACTGATCCTGTGTCTTTCAGGAACTACTTGCCTCACTGATGCTTCTGGCCTTGGCCCTTTAAGTTTTTGGATGTTTAGCAGTAGCTAAATACATGCTCAATGCAAATTTTAACATTGATCTTTAAATGTAAGGGGTTATGAAACCCTCTTGGGTACTGTGAATGCCTGCTCCTCACTGATCCTGTGTCTTTCAGGAACTACCTGCCTCACTGATGCTTCTGGCCTTGGGCTTTTAATTTTTGGATGTTTAGCAGTAGCTAAATACATGCTTAATGCAAATTTCAACATTGATCTTTAAATGTAAGGGGTTATGAAACCCTCTTGGGTACTGCGAATGCCTGCTCCTGACTCAACCTGTGTCTTTCAGGAACTACTTGCCTCACTGATGCTTCTGGCCTTGGGCCTTAAATTTTTGGATGTTTGCACAAGCTAGATACATGCTTAATTAAAATTTCAAAATTAATCGTGCAATGTAAGGGGTTATGAAAGCCTCTTGGGTACTGCTGATGCCTACTCCTGACTGTGTGTTTGAGGAACTACTTGGCTTATTGACGCTTCTGAGCTTGGGACTTAAATTTTTGGATGTTTAACTCCAATGGCTGGTCAGGGCAATGGAGACATTGGGGGAGATTTATCAAAACCTGTGCAGAGGAAAACTTTTTTCACAGACCTTCATAAAAATGAAAGCAGCAAGCTGATTGGTTGCTATGGGCAACTGGGCAAGTTTTCCTCTGCACAGGTTTTGATAAATCTCCCCCATTGTGCCTACATCTCACGGCCACATGAGCCCTGTGGGGGCTTGTTAGATTTGGCCCTTTATACCCACACGCCGGTGTCCGGGACACAAAAACTTGGGATTCGCCGAATTTTCCGAAAAGGTTTGTTTCGATCTGAATTTTTTCGCTGCAAATCTATATTAAAAAAGGCTATTTCTTGCCTACAGACAGCCTCAATAGGGGTATAGAACACTTTGATGTGTTCTAACACGCATATGGAGTGTGCTGGGTTAGTGAAATAATACTGTTATTCAGAATAACATGCAGATTACCGGCATCACTTTTAGAATCACTGCCGCACAGCAGCACAATGACAGAGCCTGGTGGTGGCATCAGTGTGAGAAGTCCATATAGTGACTGAATGACACAGCGTGGAGGTGTTGGCAGCATGAGGAGACCATATAGTGGCTGAATGACACAGTGTGGAGGTGTTGGCAGCATGAGGACACCATATAGTGGCTGAATGGCACAGCGTGGAGGTGTTGGCAGCATAAGGACACCATATAGTGGCTGAATGGCACAGCGTGGAGGTGTTGGCAGTATGAGGAGACCATATAGTGACTGAATGACACAGCGTGGAGGTGTTGGTAGCATGAGGAGACCATATAGTGGCTGAATGACACAGCGTGGAGGTGTTGGTAGCATGAGGAGACCATATAGTGGCTGAATGACACAGCGTGGAGGTGTTGGCAGCATGAGGACACCATATAGTGGCTGAATGACACAGTGTGGAGCAGGGGCGGACTGACACTACTCAGGGCCCCTGGACCAAATAAAGCAAGGGCCCCCCGCAAGACTCCACCCCTGGCCCCACCCCTGCCCCGCCCAGTATGTACATGAATATTTGCCATAGAATAGGGGGTGCAGTGCACTTGAGGCTATGGTGTACTTTGAGGGATGGCAATGCCAATAACCTTAACTACACCAAGCGCTTAAAAACACTGAACTATACTCCTCCTTTTTGTGCCAACTTGGGATCTCTGTCTCCGATGCCCAGTCCAACTTGGCTCCAGCCTTCACTCACCTTAACCCCTTAAGGACACAGGACGTAAATGTACGTCCTGGTGGGGTGGTACTTAACGCACCAGGACGTACATTTACGTCCTAAGCATAACCGCGGGCATCGGAGCGATGCCCGTGTCATGCGCGGCTGATGCCGGCTGCTGATCGCAGCCAGGGACCCGCCGGCAATGGCCGACGCCCGCGATCTCGCGGGCGTCCGCCATTAACCCCTCAGGTGTCGGGATCAATACAGATCCCGGCATCTGCGGCAGTGCGCGTTTTGAATGAATGATCGGATCGCCTGCAGCGCTGCTGCGGGGATCCGATCATTCATAACGCCGCACGGAGGTCCCCTCTCCTTCCTCCGTGCGGCTCCCGGCGTCTCCTGCTCTGGTCTGTGATCGAGCAGACCAGAGCAGGAGATGACCGATAATACTGATCTGTTCTATGTCCTATACATAGAACAGATCAGTATTAGCAATCATGGTATTGCTATGAATAGTCCCCTATGGGGACTATTCAAGTGTAAAAAAAAATGTAAAAAAATGTAAAAGTCAAAGTAAAAAAAAAAGTGAAAAATCCCCTCCCCCAATAAAAAGTAAAACGTCCGTTTTTTCCTATTTTACCCCCAAAAAGCGTAAAAATTTTTTTTATAGACATATTTGGTATCGCCGCGTGCGTAAATGTCCGAACTATTAAAATAAAATGTTAATGATCCCGTACGGTTAACGGCGTGAACGAAAAAAAAAAAAAAGTCCAAAATTCCTACTTTTTTAATACATTTTATTAAAAAAAAAATTATAAAAAATGTATTAAAAGTTTTTTATATGCAAATGTGGTATCAAAAAAAAGTACAGATCATGGCGCAAAATATGAGCCCCCATACCACCGCTTATATGGAAAAATAAAAAAGTTATAGGTCATCAAAATAAAGGGATTATAAACGTACTAATTTGGTTAAAAAGTTTGTGATTTTTTTTAAGCGCAACAATAATATAAAAGTAGGTAATAATGGGTATCATTTTAATCGTATTGACCCTCAGAATAAAGAACACATGTCATTTTTACCGTAAATTGTACGGCGTGAAAACGAAACCTTCCAAAATTAGCAAAATTGCGTTTTTCGTTTTAATTTCCCCACAAAAATAGTGTTTTTTTGGTTGCGCCATACATTTTATGATATAATGAGTGATGTCATTACAAAGGACAACTGGTTGCACAAAAAAAAAGCCCTCATACTAGTCTGTGGATGAAAATATAAAAGAGTTATGATTTTTAGAAGGCGAGGAGGAAAAAATGAAAACGTAAAAATTAAATTGTCTGAGTCCTTAAGGCCAAAATGGGCTGAGTCCTTAAGGGGTTAAAGAGGTACTACAGTGGAAAACATTTTTTTTAAATCAACTGGTGCCAGAAAGTTAAACAGATTTGTAAATTACTTCTATTAAAAAAATCTTATTCCTACCAGTACTTATTAGCGGCTGCATACGTCAGAGGAAATTCTTTTCTTTTTGGATTTTTTTTTCTGTCACGACCACAGTGTTCTCTGCTGACAGCTCTGTCCATTTTAGGAAATGTCCAGAGCAGCATATGTTTTCTATGGGGAATTTCTCCTGCCTTGGACAGTTCCTGACAGAGGTGTCAGCAGAGAGCACTGTGGTTGTGACAGAAGAGAAATCCAAAAAGAAAAGAATTTCCTCTGTAGTATACAGCCGCTAATAAGGAAGGATTAAGATTTGTTTAATAGAAGTAATTTACAAATCTGTTTAACTTTCTAGCACCAGTTGATTTAAAAAAAGAAAGAAAAAAAAAGTTTTTCTCAGGAGTACCTGCCTTTCACAGCTCACTACATGATGGCACAGTCACATATATAACTCATTTCTGACATCATATAGTGAACGGTGAAAGGCAGGTAGAAAATAGCAACTAGTCCATTCATAAGTCACACACTTTACCTTTTGTGCCTCCTGCTTGGGTGAGGCTGAGGCCTCTAAGATTTATTACAGAAATAGCACAGCAGCACAGAGTATTTCTGGAGGGAACTGTAGTGAGGCAGACTGTCTGAAATACTCTGTGCTGCTGGGAAGCCTACTCCTGCCTTTCACCGCTCTTTACATGATGGCACAATCTGAGATACAAGTTATATGTGAAATATAACTTATATCTCTGACTGTACCATCATGTAGGGGGGCGGTGAAAGGAAGGTAGAAGATGGAGTAGGCTTCCCAGCAGCACTGAGTATTTCTGGCAGACAGTCTGCCTCGCGACAATTCCCTCCAGAAATACTCTGTGCTGCTGTGCTATTTCTTTAATAAATCTTAGAGGCCTCAGCCTCACCCAAGCAGGAGGTGGGAAAAGGGGCGCAATACACAAAATGCACTATATCTATTTAGCTGTAGATTAAAGTGCTGCTTTAGACAGCAACTCACAAATGACGTCTTCTCTAATCAGCCTTGTTCCCTTCTCTTCTCCATCTGGTCTGCGCCATCATGACAATTTCTTCCAGTCACAATTCTTCACCATTAAACCTGCAAAACAAACCTGTTAGGCTCCACACTTTTTTTCCCATGGGTGACAGAGGGGTGTAGAGGAGTGTACAGGGGTGACAGAGGGGTGTAGAGGAGTGTACATGGGTGACATAGGGGTGTATAGGGGTGACAGAGGGGTGTAGAGGAGTGTACATGAGTAACAGGTGTGTAGAGGAGTGTACTTGGGTGACAGAGGGGTGTAGAGGAGTGTACATGGGTGACAGAGGGGTGTAGAGGAGTGTATAGGGGTGACAGAGGGGTATAGAGGAGCATACATGGGTAACAGAGTTGTGTAGAGGAGTGTACTTGGGTGACAGAGGGGTGTAGAGGAGTGTACATGGGTAACAGAGGTGTGTAGAGAAGTGTACTTGGGTGACAGAGGAGTGTAGAGGAGTGTACAGGGGTGACAGAGGGATATAGAGGAGTGTACATGGGTGACAGAGGGGTGTAGAGGAGTGTACTTGGGTGACAGAGGGGTGTAGAGGAGTTTACGGGGGTGACAGATGGGTGTAGAGGAGTGTACATGGGTGACAGAGGGCTGTAGAGGAGTGTACATGGGTGACAGCGGGGTGTAGAGGAGTGTACAGGGGTGACAGAGGGGTGTAGAGGAGTGTACATGGGTGACAGAAGGGTGTAGAAGAGTGTACATGGGTGACAGGGGAGTGTACATGAGTGACAGAAGGGTGTAGAGGAGTGTACATGGATGACAGAGGGGTGTAGAGGAGTGTACATGGGTGGCAGAGGGATGTAGAGGAGTGTACATGGGTGACAGAGGAGTGTAGAGGAGTGTACATGAGTGACAGAGGGATGTAGAGGAGTGTACATGGGTGGCAGAGGGGTGTAGAGGAGTGAACATGGGTGACAGAGGGGTGTAGAGGAGTGTGCATGGGTGACAGAGGGGTGTAGAGGAGTGTACATGGGTGACAGAGGGGTGTAGAGGAGTGTACATGGGTGACAGAGGGGTGTAGAGGAGTGAACATGGTGACAGAGGGGTGTAGAGGAGTGTACATGGGTGACAGAGGGGTGTAGAGGAGTGTACTTGGGTGACAGAGGGGTGTAGAGGAGTTTACATGAGTGACAGAGGGATGTAGAGGAGTGTACATGGGTGGCAGAGGGGTGTAGAGGAGTGTACATGGGTGACAGAGGGGTGTAGAGGAGTGTACATGGGTGACAGAGGGGTGTAGAGGAGTTTACATGAGTGACAGAGGGATGTAGAGGAGTGTACATGGGTGGCAGAGGGGTGTAGAGGAGTGTACATGGGTGACAGAAGGGTATAGAGGAGTGTACATGGGTGACAAAGGGGTGTAGAGGAGTGTACATGGGTGACAGGGGTGTAGAGGAGTGTACATGGGTGACAGGGGTGTAGAGGAGTGTACATGGGTGACAGATGGGTGTAGAGGAGTGTACATGAGTGACAGAGGGGTGTAGAGGAGTGTACATGGGTAACAGAGGGGTGTACATGAGTGACAGAGGGGTGTAGAGGAGTGTACATGTGTGGTAGCCCTTGGGGGGTGTATGGTAGTTGGGGTGTTGTTTCGGTAGATGAGGGGTTAAGGTTAACCCTATAGTTCGTGACGCCAGGCTGAGGGCTAGTATGCTGAGGTAATTCTCCGGCCTATCGCTGACCTTCCCAGTATCGATAGGTGCATGTATAAAATGACTGAAGGTCCACAAGGTACTTGAACTTGGATAACTTTACTTAAATGCTTGCGGTACATCCAATGCACAATAACAGTCACATTCAAACAGTCTCTATATAGTTCAGTGACTGACAGTAGTTGCGAACCTTGAATTGTATTATAAGTCTCTGAATTTAGGGTAATTGTGAAGATCTGTCCGGATTTAGGGGATAGATAAGGTCCGGTGATCTTGCAGAGTGCTTAGGGATTGATACACTCACGGTTTAGAAGAGATCAGCCGTCGCCACAAGGCTCAGGCCTAAATTCACTGATGACAGAAGCGCAGATCCTTCCCTGTCAACAGCCCACGAGGAAAGAAGAGCAAACAATGGCCGCCGCTCCCTTATATGGGAAGGGGCGGGGTTGTTCTGACTGGTCCGAATATCTGTCACCGTCACAAAGAATGATGGGTGCAATACGTCACAGGGACCTCCAAAGGTCCTCAAGCAAAAATGATAGAGTTTACCTGATCACGTGACCCGCAGGTCCTGCTACGCTCCGTACAGGTAATTAACTATTTATTTACATTTACACAATCCTTTATATATAAATCCTAAATGATTACTAGATAACTAATACCTAGATGAGGGGTGACTAGGGGTGGACTAGACAATAAGGACCCGCATGTCCTAGGGACTCTGGCTATGGGGACCTATACACACAGGTACCGGATAGAATGCAGTACCGGGACACCATATATGGGTAACAGAGGGGTGTAGAGAAGTGTACATGGGTGACAGGGGTGTAGAGGAGTGTACATGGGTGACAGATGGGTGTAGAGGAGTGTACATGAGTGACAGAGGGGTGTAGAGGAGTGTACATGGGTAACAGAGGGGTATAGAGGAGTGTACATGGGTAACAGAGGGGTGTAGATGAGTGTACATGGGTGACAGAGGGGTGTATATGAGTGACAGAGGGGTGTAGAGGAGTGTACATGGGTAACAGAGGGGTGTAGAGGAGTGAACATGGATGGCAGAGGGGTGTAGAGGAGTGTACATGAGTGACGGAGGGGTGTACATGAGTGACAGGGGTGTAGAGGAGTGTACATGGGTAACAGAGGGGTGTAGAGGAGACTACATGAGTAACAGAAGGGTGTAAAGGAGTGTACATGAGTGACAGAGGGGTGTAGAGGATTGTACATGGGTAACAGAGGGGTGTAGAGGAGTGAACATGGATGGCAGAGGGGTGTAGAGGAGTGTACATGAGTGACGGAGGGGTGTACATGAGTGACAGGGGTGTAGAGGAGTGTACATGGGTAACAGAGGGGTGTAGAGGAGACTACATGAGTGACAGAAGGGTGTAGAGGAGTGTACATGAGTGACAGAGGGGTGTAGAGGATTGTACATGGGTAACAGAGGGGTGTAGAGGAGTGAACATGGATGGCAGAGGGGTGTAGAGGAGTGTACATGAGTGACGGAGGGGTGTACATGAGTGACAGAGGGGTGTAGAGGAGTGTACATGGGTAACAGAGGGTGTAGAGGAGACTACATGAGTGACAGAAGGGTGTAGAGGAGTGTACATGAGTGACAGAGGGGTGTAGAGGAGTGTACATGGGTGACAGATGGGTGTAGAGGAGTGAACATGGGTAACAGAGGGGTGTAGAGGAGTGTACATGAGTGACGGAGGGGTGTAGAGGAGTGTACATGGGTAACAGAGGGGTGTAGAGGAGTGTACATGGGTGACAGGGGTGTAGAGGAGTGTACATGGGTGACAGGGGTGTAGAGGAGTGTACATGGGTGACAGGGGTGTAGAGGAGTGTACATGTGTCAGGATCCGGACTGGTATGCAGGGATGACACAGGTAGTGGATCCTCTGTGTCAATGAGGTGAAGTTGTGGGCTGTACCAGGGGAACGGAATCTAAGGGGTTACTGGTTTTCACCAGAGCCCGCCGCAAAGCGGGATGGACTTGCTGCGGCAGGTAACCCCCAGGTCGTTAGCGACTCAACCTCACTGACAGCTGAGACAAGCGCGGTACACAAGGAGTAGGCAAGGCAAGGTCAGACGTAGCAGAAGGTCAAGGCAGGCGGCAAGATTCGTAGTCAGGGGCAACGGCAAGGGGACTGGAAACACTGGCTTGGAAACACACAGAAACGCTTTCTCAGGGCACAAGGCAACAAGATCCGGCAGGGACAGGAAGGGGAAGTGGATTTTTATAGTGTAAGGAGGTGATTGCACTGATTGGGCCAGGCACCAATTAGTGGTGCACTGGCCCTTTAAATTTCAGAGAGCCGGCGCGCGCCCTAGAAAGCATGGCCGCGCACGCCGGGACGGGACAGAAGGAGGACGGGGCATGTGAGTGACATGGGGCGCGATCCGAGAGCGGGCACGTCCCGTGCCTCAGATCACGTCCCCTCCGGAGACACGGGAGAAGCGCTCGCGGTCAGCGGTGCCGACCGGAGCGCTGCATGCAAAGGCACGCCGCAAGCGCTCCGGGGAGGCAGCGGGACCCGGAGTGCTCGGCGTAACAGTACCTCCCCCTTGAGTCTCCCCCTCTTTTTAGAACCGAGGAATCTGTGGATGAGATCTTTGTCTAAAATATTGGCCTCGGGTTCCCATGATCTCTCCTCAGGGCAACAATTCTCCCAATCTACCAAAATTTAATTTTTTACCTCGGACGACTTTGGAGGCGAGAATTTCTTTAACGGAGAAGACTAGTGTTGCTCGCGAATATTCGCAATGTGAATTTTATTTGCGAATATCGCATATTCGCGAATTCACGAATATTCGCGAATATAGCACTATATATTCGTAATTACGAATATTCGTTTAAAAAAAAAATGTACATTTTTTTTTTCACAGTATACATCACAGTGATCATCCCTCTCTGCTTCCAGCTTGTGTGGTGTAAAGAAGACTCTAATACTACTGTGCGAATTTTCGCATATGCGAATATTTGCATATGCGAATTTTCACTCATGCTAATTTTGTATATGATATTTTTCGCATATGTTAATTTTCGCATTCGCGAATTTTCACTTATGCGAAAAAACGCGAATATTACGAATATGCGAATATTCGCGAATATATGACGAATATTCGTCCATATATTTGCGAATATTCGCGAATTCGAATATGGCCTATGCCGCTCAACACTAGAGAAGACATCAGAGGAGCCAGAAATAGGAGCAGAAACAGTGATCTTGGGAGAAAATCAGTTAAGTACAAGAGGTTTGAGAAGAGACACATGAAAAGAGTTAGGAATGCGAAGAGAAGAGAGAAGATGAAGCTTGTAAGAGACAGAATTGATTTGATTCCTGTTCTTAAAAGGCCCGAGGTACCGAGGACCAAGCTTGTAGCTAGGGACACGGAAACGGATGTATTTGGCGGAGAGCCACACTTTGTCACCGGGGGCAAAAACAGGAGGAATTCTTCTCTTTTTATCGGCATGTCTCTTCATGCGAGATGAGGCCAGTAGGAGTGACTTTTGAGTCTCCTTCCAGATGGAGGAGAAATCTTGTCTCAATTCATCCACGGCAGGAACTCCAGATGAAGTGGGAATGGGGACGGGGGGAAGCGGGTAACGGCCGTACACCACAAAGAATGGAGATTTGGAGGAAGACTCAGAATTCTTGAAGATCTACTAGAATTCAGCCCAGGGCAGAAGGTCGACCCAATCATCTTGACGGGAGGAGACAAAATGCCGCGAGTAGTCGCCAAGAATCGGGTTTACTCTTTCCACTTGTCCATTGGATTGGGGGTGATAGGAGGAAGATAAATTCAATTTGATCTTTAATTGACTGCAGAGTGCTCTCCAAAATTTTGAAACAAATTGAACACCTCTATCAGAGACAATATGCGTGGGAAGCCCATGGAGACGAACATTTTTTAGAAAAAATTGTTTCGACAATTGGGGCGCAGAAGGTAGACCCGGAAGCGGGACAAAATGAGCCATTTTGGAAAAGCGATCAACGACCACCCAAATGATAGTGTTGCCATGAGATGAAGGTAGGTCAGTTTTAAAGTCCATCGTTATATGAGACCATGGCTGTTCAGGCACAGGCAGAGGAAGGAGAAGACCAGCCGGCTTCTGGCTTGGGGTCTTGTCACGTGCACACACTGTACAGGCCTGTCCAAAATCGGTCACATCTTTCTCCAAGGAAGACCACCAATAGTGTCTGGCAATTAGCTGTATGGACTTTTTGATTCCAGCATGACCCGCAAGGTGGGAGGAATGACCCCATTTGAGAGTCTGGAGGCGAAGACGTGGAGGAACATAAGTTTTTCCGGGAGGAATTGGCACCAAAGAAGCTGGGGCGGAGACGACCAGACACTCAGGAGGTATGATGTGTTGAGGAAGAACTTCTGATTCCGAGGCATCGGTGGTACGTGATAGCGCATCAGCCCTTACATTCTAGTCCGCAGGACGAAAATGAATTTGAAAATTGAAACAGGCAAAGAACAATCACCATCTAGCCTGGCGAGGATTTAACCGCTGGGCGGATTGAAGGTAGGACAAATTTTTGTGGTCAGTGTAGATGGTGATGGGATGCAAGGATCCTTCTTGAAGATGTCCCCACTCCTCAAGTGCCAACTTAATGGCCAATAGTTCCCGGTCTCCAACGGAATAGTTCTTTTCAGGGGGCGAGAAAGTCTTGGAGAAAAATCTGCAAGTGATATTTTTTCCTGTAGCGTTTTTTTGAAGAACAGCACCGGCACCAACTGAGGAGGCGTCAACCTCAAGGAAGAAGGGCTTCAGAGGATCTGGCCTGGACAGGACTGGAGCAGAAGTGAAGGCGGCTTTGAGGTGTTTAAAGGCCTCCTCCGCCTGCGGTGGCCAGGATTTCGGATTAGCATTTTTCTTGGTCAAGGCCACAATAGGCACAACAATGGTGGAGAAATGGGCAATGAATTGACGATAATAATTAGCAAAACCGAGAAATTGTTTGATGGCTCGCAAACCAGTGGGACGTGGCCAATCTATTACTGCAGATAGATTATCAGGGTCCATTTGAAAACCTTGACCGGAGACTATGTATCCCAAGAAGGGGAGACTGCTGAAGCACTTGACGGACATGGAGGCGATGTTCCTCTAGGTTGGAAGAAAAAATGAGAATGTCATCAAGATAGACCACCACACAGGAATACAGCATGTCCCGGAAAATATTGTTGACAAAGTCCTGGAAGACTGCTGGGGCGTTGCATAGACCAAAGGGCATGACAAGATATTCGAAGTTACCATCTCTGGTATTGAAGGCGGTTTTCCCTTCATCACCTTCACGAATACGGATGAGATTATATGCGCCCCTTAGATCAAGTTTGGTGAAGATCTTAGCTCCACGCAATCGATCAAATAGTTCAGAGATGAGTGGTAGAGGATAGCGGTTTTTCACTGTGGTCTTATTAAGACCTCGGTAGTCAATACAAGGGCGTAGAGAGCTGTCCTTCTTGGCGTCGAAGAAGAATCCAGCTCTGGCTGGAGAAGAAGATTTCCGGATAAACCCTCTTTTGAGGGTTTTCCTGAATGTACTCTGTCATAGCTTGTGTTTCCGGGGCAGAAAGTGGGTAAATCCTACCACGGGGCGGTGTGGTAACAGGGAGCAAGTCGATAGGGCAGTCATAGGGTCTATGTGGAGGTAAGACCTCTGCTTGCTTTTTACAAAAGACGTCAGAAAAGTCCTGATAGGCCTTAGGAAGACCTGGCAATGGAGTAGCAATGGAGACTTGGCAGGAAGAAACTGGGTGGAGACATCACTTGTGGCAAGAAGATCCCCAACTCTTAATATCCCCGGTGGCCCAGTCGAGGCTAGGCAAGTGACGTTGGAGCCAGGGCAAACCCAGAAGAATTTCTGAAGTACAGTTGGGCAGCACAAAAAATTTAATATGTTCATGATGGTGAACTCCAACACTCATGAGCAGCGGTTGAATGCGGTAACGCACGGTGCAGACCAGCCTCTCTCCATTGACGGATGAAATGAAGAGAGGTTTGACAAGACGGGTAACAGGAATATTGAATCTGTTGATTAGGGAGGCTTCAATAAAACTTCCTGCTGAACCAGAGTCCAAGAAGGCCACAGTGGAGAAGGAAGTATTAGTATTAGCGGGTATAGCAATCCGCACAGGTATAGTCAGTCGTGGAGAGGAAGAATTCACACCTAGGAACGCCTCTCCTACGTTAACTAGGTGCGAGCGTTTCCCTGACGCGGAGGACGAATAGGACAGTCCTTTAGGAAATGTTCGGTGCTAGCACAGTATAGGCACAGGTTTTCGTTCCTACGGCGAGTCCTCTCTTGTTGGGTCAGGCGAGACCGTTCCAATTGCATAGCCTCCTCGGCGGAAGGCACAGGAACAGATTGCAAAGGACGCTGGAAGAGAGGTGCCAGGGGAGGAAACCGCCTGGTGCGAACAAGATCCTTTTCCTGAGGAAGCTCCTGGCGTCGCATGTCGATGCGGTTGGCCAAATGGATGAGTTTAGACAGGGTAGTAGGAATTGATGTGACTGGATAAACCTTTCTTGAAGGTCGCGCAGAGGGCCTCATTATTCCAGGATAGCTCAGAGGCGAGGGTGCGGAACTGTATAGCGTATTCGCCCACTGAAGAACTCCCTTGGACAAGATTCAATAGGGCAGTCTCGGCTGAGGAAGCCCGTGCTGGCTCCTCAAAGACACAGCGTACTTCTGAGAAGAAGGACATTGATAGTAGCAGTGGCAGGATCGTTGCGGTCCCAAAGCAGTGTGGCCCAGGACAAAGCCTCTCCAGACAGCAGGCTGACCACGAATGCCACCTTAGACCGTTTTGTAGGAAATTGGTCTGACATCATCTCCAGGTGTAGGGAACACTGGGACAGGAAACCACGACACAGTTTAGAGTCCCCATCAAACCTGTCAGGTAGGGACAGGCGGAGTCTGGGAGCGGCCACTCGCTGCGGAGGTGATGCAGGAGCTGGCGGAGGAGATGGTTGCTGTTGTTGAGGCAGAAGCTGTTGTAGCATAGCAGTCAACTGAGTCAGCTGTTGTCCTTGTAGCGCGATCTGCTGAGATTGCTGGGCGAACACGGAGGTTAGGTCAGCGACACTGGGCAGCGAGACCTCAGCGGGATCCATGGCCGGAACAACTGTCAGGATACGGAGTGGTATGCAGGGATGACACAGGTAGTGGATCCTCTGTGTCAGTGAGGTGATGGCATGGGCCGTACCAGGGGAACGGAATCTAAGGGGTTTCTGGTTTTCACCAGAGCCCGCCGCAAGGCGTAATGGACTTGCTGCGGCAGGTAACCCCTAGGTCGTTCCACCCAATAGCGACTCAACCTCACTGACTGCTGAGTCTGGCGCGGTACACAAGGACTAAGCAAAAGGCAAGGTCAGACGTAGCAGAAGGTAAGGGCAGGCGGCAACGGTTCGTAGTCAAGGGCAACGGCAAGGGTCTGGATACACAGGCAATGGACACACGGGAACGCTTTCACTGGCACAAGGCAACAAGATCCGGCAAGGACAGGAAGGGGAAGTGGGTTTTTATATGTTTGGGAGTGATAAATACTGATTGGGCAAGGCACCAATTAGTGGTGCACTGGTCCTTTAAATTTCAGAGAGCCGGCGCGCGCGTGCCCTAGAAAGCTGGGCTGCGCTCGCCTGGACATGAGAGGAGGAGAACGGGCAGGTGAGAGGACTGGGATGCGACCCGCGGGCGGGCGCGTCCCGCCACGTGGATCGCATCCCCACCGGTGATAGTAGAGCAGCGCTCCCGGTCAGCGGGTCTGACCGAGGCGCTGCGAGCAGACAAGCGCCGCGAGCGCTCCGGGAGGGAGCAGCGACCCGGAGCGCTCGGCATGACAACGAGGAGACCACATAGTGGCTGAATGACACAGCCTGGAGTTAGCGGCAGCATATAGTGTCTGAATGCGACAGTCTGGAGTTTGCGGCAGCATGAGGACACCATATAGTAACTGAATGACACAGCCTGGAGCTGGCGGCAGCACGAGGAGACCACATAGTGGCTGAATGACACAGCCTGGAGTTGGCGGCAGCATATAGTGGCTGAATGACACAGCCTGGAGTTTGCGGCAGCATGAGGAGACCATATATTGTATGAATGACACAGCCTGGTGTTGGCGGCAGCATGAGGAGAGCATATAATGGCTGAATGACACAGCTTCGAGGTGGCGGCAAAATGAGAAGACCTTATAGTGGCTGAATGACACAGCCTGGAGTAGGCGGCAGCATGAGGAGACCACATAGTGGCTGAATGAAACAGCCTGGAGTTGGCGGCAACATGAGGAGACCACATAGTGGCTGAATTACAACGCCTGGAGTTAGTGGCAGCATATAGTGGCTGAATGACACAGTCTGGAGTTTGCGGCAGCATGAGGATACCATATAGTGGCAGAACGACACAGCCTGGAGATGGCGGCAGCATGAGAAGAACATATAGTGGCAGATTGACACAGCCTGGAGGTGACGGTAGGATGAGGAGACCATATAGTGGCTGAATGAGACAGTCTGGAGTTGCGGCAGCATGAGGACACCATATAGTGGCTGAATGACACAGCCTGGAACTGGCGGCAGCACGAGGAGACCACATAGTTGCTGAATGACACAACCTGGGGTTGGCGGCAGCATATAGTGGCTGAATGACACGGCTTGGAGTTTGCGGCAGCATGAGGAGAACATATAGTGGCTGAATGACACAGCCTGGAGTTGGCGGAATAATTTGGAGAACATATAGGGGCTTAATGACAGCCTCGAGGGAGCCGCAACATGAGGAGACCTTACAATTGCTGAATGACACAGCCTGGAGTAGGCGGCAGCATATAGTGGCTCAATGACACAGCCTGGAGTTTGCGGCAGCATGAGGAGACCACATAGTGGCTGAATGACACAGGCTGGAGTTGGCGGCAGCATATAGTGGCTGAATAAGACAGTCTGGAGTTTGCAGCAGCAGGAGGACACCATGTAGTGGCTTAATGACACAGCCTGGAGTTGGCGGCTGCATATAGTGGCTGAATGACACAGCCTGGAGTTTGTGGCAGCATGAGGAGACTGTATATTGTATGAATGACACAGCCTGGTGTTGACGGCAGCATGAGGAGAACATATAGTGGCTGAATAACACAGCCTCGAGGTGGCGGCAAAATTATAGTGGGTGAATGACATAGCCTGGAGTAGGCGGCAGCATGAGGAGACCACATAGTGGCTGAATGACACAGCCTGAAGTTGGCAGCAGCATATAGTGGCTGAATGACACAGCCTGGAGGTGGCGGAAGAATGAGGAGAAAATATAGTGGCTTAATGGCACAGCCTCGAGGTGGCCGCAACATGAGGAGACCTTATAGTGGCTGAATGACACAGCATGGAGTAGGCGGCAGCATGAGGAGACCACAGAGTGGCTGAATGACACAGCCTGGAGTTCGCGGCAGCATGAGGAGAAAATATAGTGGCTGAATGACACAGCCTGGAGATGGAGAAAGTATGAGAAGACCATACAGTGGCTGAATGACACAGGCTGTAGGTGGCAGAAGCATGAGGAGACCATATAGTGACTGAATTAAACAGCCTGGAGTTGGAGGCAGCATGAGGAGACCACATAGTGGCTGAATTACAATGCCTGGATTTGGTGGCAGCATATAGTGGCTGAATGACACAGTTTGGAGTTTGCGGCAGCATGAGGATACCATATAGTGGCAGAATGACACAGTCTGGAGGTGGCGGCAGCATGAGGAGACCACATAGTGGCTTAGTGACACAGCCCAAAGTTTGTGGCAGCATGTAGAGACCATATATTGTCTGAATGACGCAGCCTGGAGTTGGCGGCAGTACGAGGAGAACATATAAAGGCAGAATGACACAGCCTGGAGGTGGCGGAAGCATGAGAAGACCATATAGTGGCTAAATGACACAGCCTGGAGGTGGCGGAAGCATAAGGAGACCATATAGTGGCAGAATGACACAGCCTGGAGTTGGCGGCAGCAAATAGTGGCTGAATGAGACTGTCTGGAGTTTGCGGCAGCATGAGGCGACCACATAGTGGCTGAATGACACAGCCTGGAGTTGGCGGAAGCATATAATGGCTGAATGACACAGTTTGGAGTTTGCGGCAGCATGAGATTACCATATAGTGGCAGAATGACACAGTCTGGAGGTGGCGGCAGCATGAGGAGACCACATAGTGGCTTAGTGACACAGCCCGAAGTTTGTGGCAGCATGAGGAGACCATATATTGTCTGAATGACGCAGCCTCGAGTTGGCGGCAGTACGAGGAGAACATATAAAGGCAGAATGACACAGCCTGGAGGTGGCGGAAGCATGAGAAGACCATATAGTGGCTGAATGACACAGCCTGGAGGTGGCGGAAGCATAAGGAGACCATATAGTGGCAGAATGACACAGCCTGGAGTTGGCGGCAGCAAATAGTGGCTGAATGAGACTGTCTGGAGTTTGCGGCAGCATGAGGACACCATATAGTGGCTGAATGACACAGCCTCGAGTTGGCGGCAGTACGAGGAGAACATATAAAGGCAGAATGACACAGCCTGGAGGTGGCGGAAGCATAAGGAGACCATATAGTGGCAGAATGACACAGCCTGGAGTTGGCGGCAGCAAAAAGTGGCTGAATGAGACTGTCTGGAGTTTGCGGCAGCATGAGGACACCATATAGTGGCTGAATGACACAGCCTGGAGTTGGCGGCAGCACGAGGAGACCACATAGTGGCTGAATGACACAGCCTGGAGTTAGCGGCAGCATATAGTGGCTGAATGACACAGTCTGGAGTTTGCGGCAGCATGAGGAGACCACATATTGTATGAATCACATAGCCTGGTGTTGGCGTCAGCATGGGGAGAATATATAGTGGCTGAATGACACAGCCTGGAGGTGGCGGAAGCATGAGGAGAACATATAGTGGCTGAATGACACAGCCTCAAAGGTGGCGGCAACATGAGGAGACCTTATAGTGACTGAATGACACAGCCTGGAGTTGGCGGCAGCATGAGGAGACCACATAGTGGCTGAATGACACAGCCTGAAGTTGGCGGCAGCATATAGTGGCTGAATGACACAGCCTGGAGTATGCGGCAGCATGAGGAGAAAATATAGTGGCTGAATGACACAGCCTGGAGGTGGAGAAAGCATGAGAAGACCATATAGTGGCTGAATGACACAGCCTGGAGGTGGCAGAAACATGAGGAGACCATATAGTGGCAGAATGACACAGCCTGGAGTTGGCGGCAGCAAATAGTGGCTGAATGAAACTGTCTGGAGTTTGCGGCAGCATGAGGAGACCACATAGTGGCTGAATGACACAGCCTGGAGTTGGCGGAAGCATATAATGGCTGAATGAGACAGTCTGGAGTTTGCGGCAGCATGAGGACACCATACAGTGGCTGAATGACACAGCCTGGAGTTGGCGGCAGCACGAGGAGACCACATAGTGGCTGACACATTCTGAAGTTGGCGGCAGCATATAGTAGCTGAATGACACAGCCTGGAGTTTGCGGCAGCATGAGGAGAAAATATAGTGGCTGAATGACACAGCCTGGAGGTGGCGGCAGCATGAGAAGAACATATAGTGGCAGAATGACACAGCCTGGAGGTGGCGGCAGCATGAGGAGACAACATAGTAGCTGAATGAGACTGTCTGGAGTTTACGGCAGCATGAGGAGACCACATAGTGGCTGAATGACACAGCCTTGAGTTGGCGGCAGTATATAGTGGCTGAATGAGACAGTCTGGAGTTTGCGGCAGCATGAGGACACCATATAGTGGCTGAATGACACAGGCTGAAGGTGACGGCAGCACGAGTAGACCACATAGTGGCTGAATGACACAGCCTGGAGTTGGCGGCAGCTAGAGATGAGCGAACTTTTCAAAAATATGATACGGCCGATTCGCCGAATTTTCCCGAAAAGTTTGTTTCGATCCAAATTTATTCGCGGCGAATCAATGTTAAAAAGGCTATTTCTAGCCTACATACTGTGTCGTAAAACGCATAGGGAGTGTGCTGGGGTAGTGAAATAATACTGTTATTCAGATTAACATGCAGATTACCGGCATCGCTCTTAGAATCACTGCCGCACAGCAGCACAATGACAGAGCCTGGTGGTGGCATCAGTGTCAGGAGACCATATAGTGACTGAATGACATAGCGTGGACATAGCGTGGCAAGAGGAGACCATTTAGTGGCTGAATGGCACAGTGTGGAGTTGGCTGATGCACTTGTACACTACACACCAGGGCTTCACAATCCCCCCCCAAAAAACAGCACAATATATGAAATTTTTGTCAAAGATTTCTCATTGGTAGCACCCGCTATCCAAAAATTTGAACTTTCCAGAACCAGGCCCCACCCCTTTGGCATCAATAACCCATATATTGCCTGCATGATACAGCCTGGAGTTGGCTGATGCAAGAGTACACACCAGGGCTTCACAATCCCCCCCCCCCCCCAAAAAAAAAAAAAAACAACACAATATATGAAATTTTTGTCAAAGATTTCTCATTGGTAGCACTCGTTAGCCAAAAATTTTGAAATTTCCAGAACCAGGCCCCACCCCTGCGGCATCAGTAACCCATATATTGCCTGCATGACACAGCCTGGAGTTGGCTGATGCAAGAGTACACACCAGGGCTTCACAATCCCCCCCCCCCCAAAAAAAAAAAAAAAAAACAACACAATATATGACATTTTTGTCAAAGATTTCTCATTGGTAGCACCCGCTATCCAAAAATGTGAAATTTCAAGACCCAGGCCCCACCTCTGCGGCATCAGGAACCCATATATTGCCTGTAGGACACAGCCTGGAGTTGGCTGATGCACCAGTACACACCAGGGCTTCACAATCCCCCCTCCAAAATCAACACAATGAGAAATGTTTGTCAAAGATTTCTCATTGGTAGCACCCGCTATCCAAAAATTTGAAATTTCCAGAACCAGGCCCCACCCCTGTGGCATCAGTAACCCATATATTGCCTGCATGACACAGCCTGGAGTTGGCTGATGCAAGAGTACACACCAGGGCTTCACAATCCCCCCCCAAAAAACCAACACAATATATGACATTTTTGTCAAAGATTTCTCATTGGTAGCACCAGCTATCCAAAAATTTGAAATTTCAAGACCCAGGCCCCACCTCTGCAGCATCAGGAACCCATATATTGCCTGAAGGACAGAGCCTGGAGTTGGCTGATGCACCAGTACACACCCGGGCTTCACAATCCCCTCCAAAAAACAACAACATTTTAGAAATTTTTTAAAAAAATACCTTTGTGTAAGAAAAAGCGCATAGCCAAGAGTTCACAAGACTCTATAATGCAGGACGGTGGAAAACCCAAAGACATTCTTCTCAAAAATAATAAACCACACAATGTGGTTGTGGTCGTTGTGTAACGATTAGCATTCTTGAAAATTCAATTTTATTACTGATAAAATTATCAGTAAATAAAAAAAAAAAAAACACTAAACAAGAGTGTTTAATTACCCCATACATTGCACCAGGAGCAGTCAAGAGTAGGCCTCAGCAGTACCCAAGAGGCTTTAATAGCCCCCTACCTTTGCACGATCAATTGCGAGATCAAGCAATACCAGGTATGTTATGCCCCTCTGATTTCCGGGGCCGCAGGCGCGCTCCACTGAACGGATTAGCGTGTCTCTATCTTTCATCGACCGGTGCTGGTAACCCGCTAACTCCCGGAAAGGTAAGCTGCCGCGAAGCAGGTGGTCTCCCCCGGGCACGTTTGGCTCCAGAATTTCCACTACTGCCACACCACGCTGACTGCCAACCGCGCTACCGCCTTGCTGACTCAAGGGCAACCTGCAACTCTTTTCTCCCGATGATGAACCCCCTTCTCCTGAGATCGAGCAATAACAGGTGTGTTATGGCCTCAGATGTCCTGGGCCGCACTAGCGCTCCACTGAATGGATTAGCGTCTCTCTATCTTTCAAGGACAGGTGCGTGTTGCACGCGGAAACCAGTTCGTGATAGGGATCTGTGATTGCAATTATTTAATCTTAAAACGAGAAATTACCAGTAAGTAAGGGTCATAAGCTGGCGTTTATTAAGTCCCTGGCCTTTGTACACACCGCCCGTCGCTATAAGCGATTGGATTAGTTAGTGAGTTGGTTAGTGAGGTCCTCGGATCGGCTCAGGCGATAGGGATCATTTTTGCCTGGAAAGAAGAATCACAACTAAGTGCGGGTCATAAACTAGGGTTCATTAAGTCCCTGCCCCTTGTACACACCGCATGTCTCTACTAAAAATTGGATGGTTTAGTGAGGTCCTCGGATCGGCCCCGGCGGGGTAGGAGAAGGCCCTGGCAGAGCGCCGAGAATTTAACGATCATTGTTGAAATTTGCATTAAGCATGTATTTAGCTACTGCTAAACATCCAAAAATTTAAGGCCCAAGGCCAGAGGCACCAGGGAGGCAAGTAGTTTGTGAAAGACACAGAATGAGTCTGGAGCAGTTATTCGCAGTACCCAAGAGGGTTTCATAACCCCTTACATTTAAAGATCAATGTTGACATTTGCATTAAGCATGTATTTAGCTATTGCTAAACTTCAAAAAATTATAGGCCCAAAGCCAGAAGCTTTAGTTTTCCCCATATTAGGAGCATAGTTGTCCTCCAGATTAGGCAGCATAGATGTCCCCAAGATTAGGACTAGTGTTGCTCGCGAATATTCGCAATTTGAATTTTATTCGCGAATATCGCATATTCGCGAATTCGCGAATATTCGCGAAAATAGCGCTATATATTCGTAATTACGAATATTCGTTTATTTTATTTTTATTTTTTTCACAGTACACATCACAGTGATCATCCCTCTCTGCTTCCAGCTTATGTGGTGTAAGAAGGCTCTAATACTACTGTGTGAGACCGACGTGCGATTTTCGCATATGCGAAAATTTGCATATGCTAATTTTCGCATATGCGAATTTTCGCTTATGCTAATTTTTGTAAATGCGAATTTTCGCATATGTTTATTTTCGCACACGCGAATATACGCATATGCGAAAATAAAACGAGCATATTACGAATATTCGTCCATATATTCGCGAATATTCGCGAATTCGAATATGGCCTATGCCGCTCAACACTAATTAGGACCATAGATGTCACCCAGATTAGGAGTATACTTGTTCCTCAGATTAGGCAGCATAGATGTCCCCCAGATTAGGCAGCATAGTTGTCCCCCAATCAGCGCTGGCCGGTCAGAGCCAATCAAAGGGCCGTATGTGTCAAGCGGGCGGTACAATCCCCAGGTCTGCCCCAGAGGGTTTCATAACCAACCACAATAGAAAAAATTTTGTTGTAGGAGCATGGTCAATCTACTAAGACCCATCTGTCATTGGTGGCTGGAAATCCTGGCTGATCCATCCCTGATTCATCTTGACAAACGTCAGTCTCTCCACATTTTTAGTGGACAGACGAGTTCGCCTTGGGGTGGCTATGGCCCCGGCCGCACTAAACACCCGATCTGATGGCACACTATTGGCCGGGCAGGACAGCTTTTCCAGGGCAAACGCCGCTAGTTGCGGCCATAAATCAAGTTGTGCTGCCCAGAAGTCCAGCGGATCTTCAACGGTTGTTGGCAGGGTGTTGTCAAGGTAAGCCATCACCTGCTGGTTCAGGTCCTGCTCCATGTCCACCTGCTGCTGATGAGTAGCTTCACTATGCGGCCGAAGGAAGCTACTCATCAGCGACTGTAGACTCAGGCTGCTGCTTATTGAGCCGGTACTGCTCCTGCCACCCCTCCCCCCCCCAGCAGCCGTGGCAGTGGAAGGTGAGCGCAGAGGGCCCCCCGAGTCAGACCTGCGAGTGGATGGACCATGTGGCCAATAGGCATCGGCCAACCGACTACGTAGAAGCTCCCTGAAGTAGGTCAGTTTGTCCTCCCTCTCTGTGGGTGTAAAAAAGGCCCCCATTCTGGGCGGGTAGCGAGGGTCTAATAAGGTGGAGATCCATAAGTCATCGCACTGACGAATTTTGACAATTCGGGGGTCACTACGCAAGCAACTCAGCATGCATCGTGCCATTTGTGACTCACTGGGACTACCTGCCTCCATCTCCACTGCATACTGCCACGGTGTGTCTGGGTCCTCTGTCTCGCCTCCCTCGTAATAACCCTCCAGCTCCTATGGCGGCTCCTGCTCCTCCCCTCCTTTCCAATGACCAGAAACACCGGCCATCTCATCCACCGTAAAATGTGCTCCGCTCTGCCCCTCATCATCCTCCTCCAGTTCATCCCCCACAGGACTCATGTAGCATTCTGATGTAGGCGCAACATCTCCATTGCCGTGACCAGCCATGTTTTCAATCATTTTTTGGAGTAAATGAAGGAGTGGAATTACGTCGTTCATGGCGTAATTCGAGCGACTAACAAAAGATGTGGCTTCCTCAAAGGGCCTCAGCAAACGGCAGGTGTCACGTATGAGCTGCCACTCGTTTACATTGAAGTTACACAGGTGAGTACTCCTATCTGCTTGTATCATCAAAAAATCCGTGATGGCTTTTCTTTGTTTGTATAGTCTGTCCAACATTTGGAAGGTGGAATTCCAACGTGTGGCAACGTCACAAATGAGACTATGTTGTGGGATACCGTTCTGACGCTGCAGCTCAAGCAAAGTGTGCTTGGCGGTGTACGAGTGGCTGAAGTGCATGCACAGTTTCCTTGCCATTGCCATTGCACTTGATGAACTTCTTGACAACCAGATTCAACACGTGTGCCATGCAGGGCGAATGGTTCACACTTCCTTGTCGCAGCACGGCCACAATGTTCTTCCCATTGTCGGTCACCATGGTTCCCATTTCCAGATTTCGTGGAGTAAGCCATACTCGGATTTCTTCCCTAATGAACTTCAGCAGTTCCTCCCCTGTGTGACTCCGTTCGCCAAGGCAAACCATGTGAAGAACGGCTTGACACCGCTGTGCCCTACACACGTGGTATGATGAAGGGCCACCGAGATTTGGATGTCCAGTGGAGGCCGAGGACATGGGGGAGGAAGAGGAGGAGGCGCACACTGTAAAAGGACCAACTGCCTGGGAGCGAGAGCATGGAGGAGGAAGCGGTGTGACTCTTCCAAGTTGCTGCTGTGGCTGTGCAGGAACAACATTTACCCAGTGGGCCATAAAAGACATGTATTGTCCCTGCCTGTAGGTACAGCTCCACACGTTAGCACTGCCGTGCACTTTTGAACACACCGACAGGCTCAAGGACTGGCCCACCTTCTCTTGTACAAACTTATGCAGGGCGGGTACTGCCTTCTTCACAAAGAAATGACGACTTGGGACTGTTCACCTCGGCTCGGCACAAGCCATCAATTCCCTGAAAGCTGCAGAGTCCACCAGTTGGAAAGGGACTGCAACACCAGCAACTTGGACAGGAGCACATTCAACTTCTGCGCCGTTGGATGAGTGGGCGCATACTGTTGTCTCTTGGACATGGCTTCGCCGATTGATTGTTGGCGGAATGTCTGACTACGAGTGGAGGAAGCAGGAGCGCAAGAAGGATGGTTTGACACAATGCTCCCTTCGGCTGAGGTGGTGGAGCCTTGGCTGGATGACGGAGGGAGCGGATGACCACTGGGTGATGCGGCAGGCTGGACCACTACCTCGGAGCCACGGTTATCCCAGGCCGCTTTATGGTGACGAATCATGTGTTGACGCAGGGCCGTGGTGCCGAGATTGGGACCCTGGCCACGCTTCACTTTCTGCCCACAGATTTTGCATGTGACTACGCTAAGGTCCTCCGGATTCTTTATGAAGAACAACCACACCGCAGAGTAGATGGTTTTCCCACCCGTAGTTCGCACTATTTCACTGCTATTGGCTCCATCTCCAGGAACCCCTGTTCCACTACCTCCCTGAATGGTAGCTTGCAGCGAAGCAGGTGGTCTCCCCCTGGCACGTTTGGCTCCTGAATTTCCACTACCGCCACCACCACGCTGATTGCCAACCGTGCTACCGCCTTGCTGCCTCATAGACAAAGAGCAAATCTCTTCTCCTGATGATGATGAAGCCCCGGCTTCTGCACCCGGCTCCCAAATGCGATCGGCTTCATCATCATCAAAAGATGTGTGCACGTCACTGATGTCCTCCCCGTGTTCCACAACAGTGTCTGCCTCAGGACCCTGAGCAATTGAAACACCGCCTCCACGTCACTCTCCTCATCACTACTTGGCTGCCTTGCGGAGCAAGGGACGCATGTCTCCTCACATTCTTGGATGCCCATTAGATGCTAACTGTCCTCTATTACATCGACCTCGCTAAATAGTGGAGCTGAACCCAAAGCATGAGATACTTCTTTGGGAGAGGGAACAGCATAGGACAAAGGCAATGGGATTACAGGGACTGCTCCCGGGCCATGCCAACTGAGGGTTGTGTCTGAGGAACCCACCGACTCTTGACTGGGGTTGTCAGATGTCGCTTGTGATGATGGGGATGAGTGTGCAAACCAATTGACGAGGAGAGATGGGTCGACGACACGACCGCTGGGTGTTAACGGGAGCTCAGGCCTATTGCTGCGACTCCTGCTGCCACTCGCCCCAAGTCTTCTCCCAACTCTGCCTGATGTATGTAGGCCTCTGCCCCTTCTCTGTGCACGTCCTGGCACTTCCCTGACTGACATACTTAGTGCGTTTATGAGGGTATAGAACAGCAGCAGGCGATTACTTACGGCTGTCCTTTCAAAGTATATAGGCCCTAGACAGAATAACAGTTACTAAATAGTACACTCCTTTGTTGTACGTATGCCCTTTGCAATGATGAGCGCACTAAGTGTATTTATACGCAGAAAAAAACTCTTTTTTTGTTGTATACACCAGCCAGTGTATACTAATGTGTGGAATGGCACTGAATTTATCACCGAGAGTGAAATACAGGTACTAAATAGTACACTACTTGGTTGTATGTATGCCCTTTGCAATGATGAGTGCACTGTTAAGCGTATTTGTACGCAGGAAAAACTTTTTTTTGCTTTAATACACCGGCAGGTGTATAACGTGTGGTATAACACTTAATTTAGCACAGAGACAGAAAAAAAGGTGGTATATGGTACACTATTTGCATGAATTTAGGCCCTTTGCAATGATAAGGCCACTGTTAAGCGTATTTTTACTCAGGAAAAACTTTTATTTCTTTAATACACCAGCAGGTGTATAACTTGTGGTATAACACTGAATTTAGCACAGAGACAGAAAAAAAGGTAGTATATGGTACGCTATTTGCTTGTATGCAGGCCCTTTGCAATGATAAGGCCACTGTTAAGCGTATTTTTACGCAGGAAAACCTTTTTTTCTTTAATACACCGACAGGTGTATAACGTGTGGTATAACACTGAATTTAGCACAGAGACAGAAAAAAAGGTGGTATATGGTACGCTATTTGCTTGTATGTAGGCCCTTTGCAATGATAATGCCACTGAAAAAGAGTATTTGTACTCAGGAAAAACTTTTTTTTCTTTAATACACCGGCAGGTATATAACGTGTGTTATAACACTGAATTTAGCACAGAGACAGAAAAAAAGGTAGTATATGGTACGCTATTTGCTTGTGTGTAGGCCCTTTGCAATGATAAGGCCACTGTTAAGCGTATTTTTACTCAGGAAAAACTTTTTTCTTTAATACACTGGCAGGTGTATAACGTGTGGTATAACACTGAATTTAGCACAGAGACAGAAAAAAAGGTGGTACATGGTACGCTATTTGCTTGTATGTAGGCCCTTTGCAATGATAATGCCACTGAAAAAGTGTATTTGTGCTCAGGAAAAACTTTTTTTTCTTTAATACACCGGCAGGTGTATAACGTGTGGTATAACACTGAATTTAGCACAGAGACAGAGTAACAGGTGAAAAATGGCAAAAAGGCACTGAAGTCCACACTAATATGACTTATTTCTGAACAGCAGCAGGACCAAACTGTGTCGCACCACAAAAAAAAAATCCAGGGATTAAACCCTAAATTGCACTCTGTCACACAATTCTGAGCAGCAGAAGATTTGTGGAGAAAAAAAACGAAATAGAGCTGAAAAATGAGGAGATGAGATGCTTCAGAAAGTTCAGGCAGCTTGGAGATCTGTATGAGGCAGCTGACAGCTATCTGTCCCTCTCTGATGCAATGCTCAATAACATGAATAGGAGGTTAAGCTATCAATGATCCTTCTCAGAGTAACAGCACAGCACTCTGCACTCCTGCCTTTCCCTAATGCTGATGTGACTAGCAGTTGCAGTGTAACGCTGTGGTATCAGCTATTCACACACACAGTCCCCTCCTCTCCATCTGAGTGCATAGATGAAATGAAGAGAGGCAAGATGGCTGCCGATTATATAGGGGCTGTGACATCACAGGGGTCAGTGAACACTGCTGCATCTCACATGTGATTCAGGGTCAGCCCGCCTACCTTCATTCCCGCCGCTGTTTCCCGCCCTCCCATAATCCCCTGCCCCATGTACTAACATGTGGATCCGCCATCTTAGCTCTACAATAGCCTGGAACCCTGTAAAATGGAGTTTAATGAAGCGATTCGTGCGATAGAATCGCGGCGATATTCGTATTCATTGCGAATCGAATTTTTCATGAAATTCGTAACGAATTCGAGTTTGTCAAGTTCGATTCGCCCATCTCTAGCGGCAGCATTTAGTGGCTGAATGACACAGCCTGGAGTTTGCGGCAGCATGAGGAGACCGTATATTGTATGAATGACAAAGCCTGGTGTTGGCGGCAGCATGAGGAGAACATAGAGTGGCTGAATGACACAGCCTCGAGGTGGCGGCAACATGAGGAGACCTTATAGTGGCTGAATGACACAGCCTGGAGTAGGCGGCAGCATGAGGAGACCACATAGTGGCTGAGTGAGACAGCCTGAAGTTGGCGGCAACATATAGTGGCTGAATGACACAGCCTGAAGTTTGCGGCTGCATGAGGAGAACATACAGTGGCTGAGTGACACAGCCTCGAGGTGGCGGCAACATGAGGAGACCTTATAGTGGCTGAATGACGCAGCCTGCAGCATATAGTGCCGGCAGCATATAGTGGCTGAATGATGCATCCTGGAGTTTGCGGCAGCATGAGGAGAACATATAGTGGCTGAATGACACAGCCTGGAGGTGGCGGAAGAATGAGGAGAACATATAGGGGCTTAATGACACAGCCTGGAGGTGGCAGCAACATGAGGAGATCTTACAGTGGCTGAATGACACAGCCTGGAGAAGGCGGCAGCATGGGGAGACCACATAGTGGCTGAATGACACAGCCTGGAGTTTGCGGCAGCATGAGGAGAAAATATAGTGGCTGAATGACACAGCCTGGAGGTGGAGGAAGCATGAGAAGACCATATAGTGGCTGAATGACACAGCCTGTAGGTCGCAGAAGCATGAGGAGACCATATAGTGACTTAATTAAACAGCCTGGAGTTGGCTGCAGCATGAGGAGACCACATAGTGGCTGAATTACAACTCCTGGAGTTGGTGGTAGCATATAGTGGCTGAATGACACAGTCTGGAGTTTGTGGCAGCATGAGGATACCATATAGTTTTAGAATGACACAGTCTGGAGGTGGTGGCAGCATGAGAAGAACATGTAGTGGCAGAATGACACAGCCTGGAGGTGGCGGCAGCATGAGGAGACCACATAGTGGCTGAATGACATAGCCCGAAGTTTGCGGCAGCATGAGGAGATCATATATTGTCTGAATGACGCAGCCTGGAGTTGGCGGCAGTATGAGAAGAACATATAAAGGCAGAATGACACAGCCTGAAGGTGGCAGAAGCATGAAAAGACCATATAGTGGCTGAATGAAACAGCCTGGAGGTGGCGGAAGCATAAGGAGACCATATCGTTGCTGAATCTCACAGCCTGAAGTTGGCTGCAGCATATAGTGGCTGAATGAGACTGTTTGGAGTTTGCGGCAGCATGAGATCACATAGTGGCTGAATGACACAGCCTAGAGTTGGTGGCAGCATACAGTAGCT
Organism: Hyla sarda; assembly: GCF_029499605.1. Lineage (NCBI taxonomy): Eukaryota > Metazoa > Chordata > Amphibia > Anura > Hylidae > Hyla > Hyla sarda. Next base: position 520,210 of record NC_079191.1, read on the forward strand.
GAATGACAAAGTCTGGAGTTTGCGGCAGCATGAGGATACCATATAGTGGCAGAATGACACAGCCTGGAGTTGGCGGCAGCATGAGAAGAACATATAGTGGCAGAATGACACAGCCTGGAAGTGGTGGCAGCATGAAGAGACCACATAGTGGCTGAATTACAACGCCTGGAGTTGGTGGCAGCATATAGTGGCTGAATGACATAGTCTGGAGTTTGCGGCAGCATGAGGATACCATATAGTGGCTGAATGACACAGCCTGGAGGTGGCGGCAGCATGAGAAGAACATATAGTGGCAGAATGACACAGCCTGGAGGTGGTGGCAGCATGAGAAGACAACATAGTAGCTGAATGAGACTGTCTGGAGCTTACGGCAGCATGAGGAGACCACATAGTGGCTGAATGACACAGCCTGGAGTTGGCGGCAGTATATAGTGGCTGAATGAGACAGTCTGGAATTTGCGGCAGCATGAGGACACCATATAGTGGCTGAATGACACAGCCTGAAGGTGACGGCAGCTCTAGGAGACCACATAGTGGCTGAATGACACAGCCTGGAGTTGGCGGCAGCATATAGTGGCTGAATGACACAGCCTGGAGTTTGTGGCAGCATGAGGAGACCGTATATTGTATGAATGACAAAGCCTGGTGTTGGTGGCAGCATGAGGAGAACATAGAGTGGCTGAATGACACAGCCTCGAGGTGGCGGCAACATGAGGAGACCTTATTGTGGCTGAATGACACAGCCTGGAGTAGGCGGCAGCATGAGGAGACCACATAGTGGCTGAATGAGACAGCCTGAAGTTGGTGGCAGCATATAGTGGCTGAATGACACAGCCTGAAGTTTGCGGCTGCATGAGGAGACTATATATTGTATGAATGACACAGCCTGGTGTTGGCGGCAGCATGAGGAGAACATACAGTGGCTGAATGACACAGCCTCGAGGTGGCGGCAACATGAGGAGACCTTATAGTGGCTGAATGACACAGCCTCGAGTAGGCGGCAGCATGAGGAGACCACATAGTGGCTGAATGACACAGCCTGAAGTTGGCGGCAGCATATAGTGGCTGAATGATGCATCCTGGAGTTTGCGGCAGCATGAGGAGAACATATAGTGGCTGAATGACACAGCCTGGAGGTGGCGGAAGAATGAGGAGAACATATGGGGGCTTAATGACACAGCCTGGAGGTGGCAGCAACAGGAGGAGATCTTATAGTGGCTGAATGACACAGCCTGGAGTAGGCGGCAGCATGGGGAGACCACATAGTGGCTGAATGACACAGCCTGTAGGTGGCAGAAGCATGAGGAGACCATATGGTGACTGAATTATACAGCCTGGAGTTGGCAGCAGCATGAAGAGACCACATAGTGGCTGAATTTCAACTCCTGGAGTTGGTGGCAGCATATAGTGGCTGAATGACACAGTCTGGAGTTTGTGGCAGCATGAGGATACCATATAGTTTTAGAATGACACAGTCTGGAGGTGGCGGCAGCATGAGAAGAACATATAGTGGCAGAATGACACAGCCTGGAGGTGGCGGCAGAATGAAGAGACCATATATTGTCTGAATGACGCAGCATGGAGTTGGCAGTAGTATGAAGAGAACATATAAAGGCAGAATGACACAGCCTGAAGGTGGCAGAAGCATGAGAAGACCATATAGTGGCTGAATGACACAGCCTGGAGGTGGCAGAAGCATAAGGAGACCATATAGTGGCTGAATGACACAGCCTGGAGTTGATGGCAGAATAGAGTGGCTTAATGAAACAGTCTGGAGTTTGAGGCAGCATGAGGACACCATATAGTGGCTGAATGACACAGCCTGGAGGTGTCGGCAGCACAAGGAGACCACATAGTGGCTGAATGACACAGTCTGGAGTTGGTGGCAGCATATAGTGGCTGAATGACTCAGCCTGGAGTTTGCGGCAGCATGAGGAGACCGTATATTGTATGAATGACACAGTCTGGTGTTGGCAGCAGCATGAGGAGAACATATAGTGGCTGAATGACACAGCCTTGAGGTGGCGGCAACATGAGGATACCTTATAGTGGCTGAATGACACAGCCTGGAGTAGGTGACAACATGAGGAGACCACATAGTGGCTGAATGACACAGCCTGAAGTTGGCAGCAGCATATAGTGGCTGAATGGCACAGCCTGGAGTGAGCCCTACAAACACTGCCATTTCCCAGGGTTTTTAGGTGGAAATAGAGAGAGTTTCCTGTGTGGGGCCGCCCTTTTTAGGGTGAGTAACACTTTACCAAGAAGGGCATTAATAAGGTGAGAGTATGGCCTTATAGGGGAAGTTTTTACCCACACCTGCTACAATGTACAATACATTGTTCCCTTCCACCTTTTAGAGGTCTTTGCATCACATCAATACTTGGTGGTGTAGGTGGCACATGGTGTTTTTTGCACACCTTTACTTTTGTTTAATAAAAAAAAAAAAAAGTACATATATTTTTATCCTAAATTTTAGCTAATGCATTTCCTCAATACTTACTTCTGGTCTGATGGCGAGGAATGTCTGTAACTGGGGAGCAGCACCTTAACTCCTTGAGGACCCAGGACGTATGAGTACGTCCTTGGTCCCACTCCCGTGATATAACGCGGGGTCCCACGGTGACCCCGCATCATATCGCGGCGGGCCCGGCGTCATAGTGAAGCCGGGACCCGCCTCTAATAGCGCGCGGCACTGATCGCGGTGCCGCTCCCTATTAACCCAAAGCTGAGCCACGCGGCTAAAAGTGAAAGTAAAAAGTGCCCGGCTAGCTCAGGGAGCTGTTCGGGATCACCGCGGTGTAATCATCCCGAACAGCTGTACTACAGGAGGAGGTCTCTTACCTTCCTTTCTGCAGTCCGATCGCCGATTGAATGCTTCAAGCCTGAGATCCAGGCTTGAGCAATCACCGAAAACACTGATCATTGCATCCCTATGGAGATGCATTGAACAGTGTTAAAGATCAGTAGATGCAATGTTATAGCCCCTATGGGGGCTATAATATTGCACAAGAAAAAAGTAAATAAATCATTAACCCTTTGAATTATCCCTTCCCCTAATAAAAGTTTGAATCACCCGGCATTTCCAATAATAATAAAAAAAAAAAAAACTGTGTAAATAAAAACCAAAATAAACATATGTGGTATTGCAGCGTACGGAAATGTCCGAATAAAAAAATATATACTGCTAATTAAACCGCACGGTCAATGGCGTACGCGCAAAAAAATTCCAAAGTCCAAAATAGCGAATTTTTTTGTCACTTTTTACATCATAAAAAGATGAATAAAAAGCGATCAAAAAGTCAGATCAATGCAAAAATGGTAACGAAAAAAATTTCAGATCACAGCGCAAAAAATTAACCCTCATAGCGCCCTGAACACGGAAAATTAAAAAAGTTATAGGGGTCAGAATATGACAATTTTAAATTTATAAATTTTCCTGCATGTAGTTATGATTTTTTTCTGAAGTAATACAAAATCAAACCTGTACAAGTAGGGTATCATTTTAACCGTATGGACTTAGAGAATAAATATAAGGTGTCATTTTTACCGAAAAATGTACTTCATAGAAACGGAAGCCCCCAACATTTACAAAATGGCTGTATTTTTTCAATTTTGTTGCACAATGATTTTTTTCCCCATTTCGCCGTAGATTTTTGTGTAAAATGACTCACGTCATTACAAAGTAGAATTGGTGGTGCAAAAAATAAGCCATAATACAGATTTTAAGTTGCAAAATTTAAAGAGTTATGCTTTTTTAAAGGGAAGGAGGAAAAAACGAAAGAGCAAAAACCGAAAAACGCCCGGTCCTTAAGGGGTTAAATATGTTTTGCACTATCCATAAGTGTTGGTGTGGTACCATGGTCAATCTACTCTGAGGCATCAGGCATTGGAGGGCAGAAATCCTGGCTGATCCATCCCTGATTCATCTTCACAAATGTCAATCTCTCCACATTTTTAGTGGACAGACGAGTTCGCCTTGGGGTGACTATGGCCCCGGCCGCACTAAAAATCCTCATTGATGGCACACTACTGGCCGGGCAGGACAGCTTTTCCAGGGCAAACTCTGCTAGTTTTGGCCATAAATCAAGTTTGGCTGCCCACAAATCCAGCGGATCTTCAATGGTTGTTGGCATGGCCATGTCAAGGTATGCCAACACCTGCTGGTTCAGGTCCTGCTCCAGATCTACCTGCTGCTGATGAGTTGCTTCACTGTGCGGGTGAAGAAAGCTACTCATCAGCGACTGTGGACTCAGGCTGCTGATGATGGAGCTGGTACTGCTCCTGCCACCCCACCCCTCCCCAGCAACCATGGCAGTGGAAGGTGAGCGCAGAGGGCCCCCCGAGTAAGACCTGCAAGAAGATGGACGATAGGCATCAGACAACTGACAACTTAGGATGTCTATGTAGTAGGTCAGTATGTCCTCCCTTTCAATGGGTGTGAAGTAGGCCCCCATTTTGTTCCGGAAGCGAGGGTCCAATAAGGTGGAGAGCCTGAAGTCATCCCGCTGCCGAATGGTGACAATTTTGCGGTCACTATGCAAGCAATTAGCATGCATCGTACCATTTGTGCAAGTGACTCAGAGGGATTCCCTGTCTCCATCTCCTTCATACTGCCACAATGTGTCTGGGTCCTGTGCCTCGCCTTCCTTATAACTCTCTAGCACCTTTAGCTGCTCCTGCTCCTCCTCTCCTATCAGATCACTAGAAAAACCACCCATCTTGCGAAATTTAAAGGGGTATTCCAGGAAAAAACTTTTTTTTCTCATATCAACTGGCTCCAGAAAGTTAAACAGATTTGTAAATTACTTCTATTAAAAAATCTTAATCCTTTCAATAATTATCAGCTGCTGAAGTTGAGATGTTGTTTTCTGTATGAGAACAGTGCTCTCTGCTGACATCTCTGCTTGTCTCGGGAGTAGAAGAGGTTTCTTATGGGGATTTGCTTCTTTGCTTCATCAGAGGGCACTTAAACAGAAAAGAACGATTCAACTTCAGCAGCTTATAAGTACTGAAAGGATTAAGATTTTTAAAGAGAAGTCATTTACAAATCTGTTTAACTTTCTGGAGCCAGTTGATATATAAAAAAAGTTTTTTCATGGATAACCCCTTTAAACTGTGCTCCACTGTCCCCCTCCCCCTCCTCCTCCTCCAGTTCAGCCCCCACAGGGATCATGTAGCCGTGAGATGTAAGCGCCATGTCTCCAGTGCACTGACCAGCCATCATTTCCAACACGTGTTGTAGTAGATAAAGCAGAGGATTGACATTGTTCATCCTGTAATCCTGGCGACTGACTAATAATGTGGCTTCCTCAAAGGGCCTTAGCAAACGGCAGGTGTCACGTATGAGCTGCCATTAGTTGACATTGAAGTTACACAGGGGAGTCCCTTTATCCACTTGGATCATCAAGAAATCGGTGATGGCTTTTCTCTGTTCGTATAGTGGGTCCAACATATGGAGGGTGGAATTCCAACATGTGGAAATGTCGCAAATGAGACTATGTTGTGGGATACCGTTCTGACCCTGCAGCTCAAGGAGGGTGTGCTTTGCCATGTACGAGTGGCTGAAGTGCAGGCAAAGTTTCTTTCCCATTGTTAGGATGTCTTTCATATGGGAAGAACACTTCAGGAACCGCTTGATAACAAGATTGAACACGTGTGCCATGCATGGGGCATGTTTCAGGCTTCCTTGTCACAGCGCAGACAAGATGTTCTTCCTGTTGTAGGTCACCATGGTTCCCATATTCACTTTTCGTGGTGTAAGCCATGATTCGACTTCTTTATGAATGACTTTTAGCAGTTCCTCCTCTGTGTGACTCTGTTCGCCAAGGCAAACCCTGTGAAGAACAGCATAACACCTCCGTTCCACATGGTATGCTGGAGGGGCACTGAGACTTGTCCGTGCAGTGGAGGCTGAGGACACAGTGGAGGATGAGGAGGTGGAGTCGCACACTGTCACAAGACCAATGGCCTGAGAGCATGGAGGCAGAAGCGGCGTGACCTGTCCAAGATGCTGTTGTTGTGGCTGTGCAGGAACCACATTCACCCAGTGGGCCGTAAAGGACATGCATTGTCCCTGACCGTAGTTACAGCTCCACACGTCAGTGCTACCATGCACTTTTGTACACAATGACAGGCTTAAGGTCTGGCCAACATTCTCTTCCATTTTGCATAGCTGGTACTGCCTTCATCACAAAGAAATTATGGCTTGGCACTCTCCACATAAGCCATCAGTTCTCTGAAAGGTGCAGAGTCCACCACTTGAAAAGGTAGGGACTGCAGCACCAGCAACTTGGACAGGAGAACATTCAGCTTCAGCGCCTTTGGATGAGTGGGCGCATACTGTTGTTTCTTGGACATTTCTTGGACATGGCTTCGCCGATGGATTCCTGGAGGAATGACTGACTCAAAATAGGAGGAGCAGGAGCATCTGGAGCGACATAAGTTGACACACAGCTCCCTTTGGCTGAGGTGGTGAAGCCTTGGCTGGCTGAAACAGGGAGCGGCATGCCACTGGGTGATGCAGCAAGCTGGGCCACCACATCGGAGCCACGGTTCTCCCAGGCCGCTTTATGTTGACGCAGCATATGTTGACACAGGGTCGTGGTGATAACATTGGAACCCTGGCCACACTTCACCATCTACCGACACATCTTGCATGTGGCTATGTTAACCTCCTCCGGAGCTTGATGAAAAACTGCCACATAGCTGATTTTCCCACCAACAGTCCACACTGATTGACTGCTTCTGCCACTGACTCCAGGAACCTCTGTTTCACTACCTCCCGGGAAGGTAGGCTGCCGAGAAGCAGATGGTTTACCCGGGCATGTTTGGCTCCAGACTTTCCACTCCTGCCACCATGCTGACTGACAACCATACTACCACCTTGCTGGCTCAGCTGCTGCCTCACGGCAACCTGCAACCCCCTTCTCCTGATGAGGATGAAGCCCCTTCAGCATCCGGCTTTCAAGTGCGATCGGCTTCATCATCATCATCGGGTTGTGTCTGCACGTCACTCCTCAGGTTCCTCAACAGTGTTTGCTTCTGGAGCCTAAATGCTCGCAACACCACCTCCCATGCCATTCTCCTCATCAATACTTGCCCGCTTAGCGGAAGAAATGGTGGATGTCTCCTCCAATGCTTGGATGGGCAGTAGCTACTTACTGTCCTCTAGATAGTCCTCACTAAATAGTGGATCTAAACCCACAGAATAATATACTCCTGTGGGGGAGGAAACAGCATAGGACAGATGCAATGGGAGGACAGGGACTGCTTGTGGGCCATGCCAACTGAGGGTTGTGTCTAAAGGAACTCGCCGGCTGTTGACTGGGGTGTCAGATGTCACTTGTGATGAAGTGGATGGGCATGTTAACCAACTGATGAGATGCTGGTCGAGACACGACCGCTAGCTTATAACAGGAGCTCAGGCCTCTTGCTGCGACTCCCGCTGCCACTCGTCCCTAGTCTGCTGTGATCCCTGCCTGATGAATTTAGGCCTCTGCCAATCCCCTGTGCACGTCCTGGCACTTCTCTGCCTGACTTACTCAGTGAGTATATGAGGGGGAGTACAATTCGCTTCACTACGCTTAAAACATTATTTGTGTACAACAGCTGGTGAATCCTTTTGCCTGGCCTTTCACAGTATCTAGGCCTTTGAGACTTTAACAGGTACAAAATAGTACACTTCTTAGATGTATGTATGTGGTATGCATTCATGAGGGGAGAAAAATGTGATACAGTACGCTTAAAAAAGTAGTTGTGTACAACACCAGCCGGTGAGTACTTTTGCCTGGCCTTTAATAGTATCTAGGCCCTTGAGACTTTAACAGGTAGAAAATAGTACACAACTTCGATGTACGCATGTGGTATGCACTCATGAGGGGAGAAAAATGCACTCCTGTATGTACAAAAAATGTATTTTTGTACAACACCAGCTGCTGAGTACTTTTGCCTGGTCTTTCACAGTATCTAGGACTTTAACAGGAACAAAAAAGTACACCACTTAGATGTAGGTATGTGGAATTCACTTTTGAGGGGAGAAAATGCGCTACTGTACACTTATAAAAGTATTTGTGTACAACAAAAGGCGGTAAATACTTTTGCCTGGCCTTTCACAGTATCTAGGCCCTTGAGACTTTAACAAGTACAAAAAAGTACACCACTTAGATGTACGTATGTGGTATGCATTTATGAAGGGAGAAAAATGCACTACAGTACGAATAAAAAGGTAGTTTTGTACAACACCAGCTGGTGAGTACTTTTGCCTGGCCTTTCACAGTATCTAGGCCCTTGAGACTTTAACAGGTACAAAATAGTACACCACTTAGATGTGCGTATGTGGTATGCACTCATGAGGGGAGAAAAATGTGACACAGTACGCTTTAAAAATTATTTTTGTACAACACCTGCTGGTGAGTACTTTTGCCTGGCCTTTCACAGCATCTTGGACCATGAGACTTTAACCCCTTAAGGACGCAGGACGTAAATGTACGTCCTGGTGAGGTGGTACTTAACGCACCAGGACGTACATTTACGTCCTAAGCATAACCGCGGGCATCGGAGCGATGCCCGTGTCATGCGCGGCTGATCCCGGCTGCTGATCGCAGCCAGGGACCCGCCGGCAATGGCCGACGCCCGCGATCTCGCGGGCGTCCGCCATTAACCCCTCAGGTGCAAGGATCAATACAGATCCCGGCATCTGCGGCAGTTCGCGATTAAAATGAACGATCGGATCGCCCGCAGCGCTGCTGCGGGGATCCGATCATTCATAACGCCGCACGGAGGTCCCCTCTCCTTCCTCCGTGCGGCTCCCGGCGTCTCCTGCTCTGGTCTGTGATCGAGCAGACCAGAGCAGGAGATGACCGATAATACTGATCTGTTCTATGTCCTATACATAGAACAGATCAGTATTAGCAATCATGGTATTGCTATGAATAGTCCCCTATGGGGACTATTCAAGTGTAAAAAAAAATGTAAAAAAATGTAAAAGTAAAAAAAAAGTGAAATATCCCCTCCCCCAATAAAAAAGTAAAACGTCCGTTTTTTCCTATTTTACCCCCAAAAAGCGTAAAAAACATTTTTTATAGACATATTTGGTATCGCCGCGTGCGTAAATGTCCGAACTATTAAAATAAAATGTTAATGATCCCGTACGGTGAACGGCGTGAACGAAAAAAATTTAAAAAAGTCCAAAATTCCTACTTTTTTAATACATTTTATTAAAAAAAAATTATAAAAAATGTATTAAAAGTTTTTTATATGCAAATGTGGTATCAAAAAAAAGTACAGATCATGGCGCAAAAAATGAGCCCCCATACTGCCGCTTATACGGAAAAATAAAAAAGTTATAGGTCATCAAAATAAAGGGATTATAAACGTACTAATTTGGTTAAAAAGTTTGTGATTTTTTTTAAGCGCAACAATAATATAAAAGTATATAATAATGGGTATCATTTTAATCGTATTGACCCTCAGAATAAAGAACACATGTCATTTTTACCGTAAATTGTACGGCGTGAAAACAAAACCTTCCAAAATTAGCAAAATTGCGTTTTTCGTTTTAATTTCCCCACAAAAATAGTGTTTTTTGGTTGCGCCATACATTTTATGATATAATGAGTGATGTCATTACAAAGGACAACTGGTCGCGCAAAAAACAAGCCCTCATACTAGTCTGTGGATGAAAATATAAAAGAGTTATGATTTTTAGAAGGCGAGGAGGAAAAAATAAAAACGTAAAAATTAAATTGTCTGAGTCCTTAAGGCCAAAATGGGCTGAGTCCTTAAGGGGTTAACAGGAACAAAAAAGTACACCACTTAGATGTACGTATGGGGTATGCACTTATGAGGGGAGAAAAATGTGCTACAGTGTGCTTAAAAAAGTATTTGTGTACAACAACAGCCGGTAAATACTTTTGCCTGGCCTTTCACAGTATCTAGGCCCTTAAGACTTTAACAGGAATAAAATTGTACACCACTTAGATGTATTTATGTGGTATGCACTTGTGAGGGGATAAAAATGTGCTACAGTATGCTTAAAAAATGTTTTTGTGTACAACACCAGCCAGTGAGTACAGTACTTTTGCCTGGCTTTCCACAGTATCTAGGCCCTTGAGACTTTAACAGGTAGAAAATAGTACACCACTTAGATGAACATATGTTTTATGCATTTATGAGGAGAGAAAAATGCGCTACAGTACGCTTAAAAAAGTAGTTGTGTACAACACCAACCGGTGAGTACTTTTGCCTGGCCTTTCACAGCATCTAGGACCATAGGATTTTAACAGGAACAAAAAAGTACATCACTTAGATGTATGTATGTGGTATGCAGTTATGAGGGGAAAAAATTTGCTACATTATGTTTAAAAAAGTATATGTGTACAACAACAGCCAGTGAATACTGTTGCCTGGCCTTCACAGTATCTAGGCCCTTGAGACTTTAACAGGAACAAAATAGTACACCACTTAGATGTACTGATGTGGTATGCACTTATGTGGGGAGAAATGCGCTACAGTAGGATTAAAAAAGTATTTGTGTATAACACCATCCGGTGAGTACTGTTGCCATGCTTTTCATAGTATCTAGGCCCTTGAAACTTTAACAGGAACAAAATAGTACACTACTTAGATGTACATACTGTACATGGTATGTACTTATTAGGGGAGAAAATGCGCTACAGTACGCTTAAAAAAGTATTTGTGTACAACACCAGCAGGTGTGTACTTTTTTCTGGCCTTTCACAGTATCTAGGTCCTTGAGATTTTAACAGGAACAAAATAGGACACCATTTAGATGTAAATATGTGGTATGCACTTATGAGGGATGAAAAATTTGCTACAGTATGCTTAAATAAGTATTTGTGCACAACACCAGCAGTACACACCAGTGCTGCAGCCCACAGTAGCTGTGTACTACACCCAAAATTGCACTTTCACCCTCAATCTCACTCCTTTTCCTATCAGTGCTTCTAGGCAGGATTTGTGCTTGAGCTAAATCGCTGCTGTTCTGTGCAACACACAGCTCTCTGTAATAGAACGCTGTGGACAGTGACTGGGATGTGAATCGCTGCAGTAAGAATGCTTTTCTGTGAAACACACACTGCTCTCTGTCCCTCTCTCTGTGCAACAGAACGCTGACTTGACTAGGGGTGAATCGCTGCTGGAAAAAAGCTTTTCTGTGCAACACACAGCACTGTCTGTCCCTATGTATTTCTCTGCAGTGAAAGGCTGAAGTTACTGGCCACAATATGGCTTCCGATTATATAGGGCTGTTACATCACATGGGTGACTGGCTGCTGATAGGCTGCATGCTGCATGTTAATTAGGGTCATCCTGCCTACCCTTGTTCCCGCCTTCCCAGGATTCCTTGCCCATTGTCCTTACTTGTGGATCCGCCATTTTAGATGCCCTGGAGCCTGGACCGCACTAAATGGAGTTTAATGAAGCGATTTGCAGCATAGAATCACGGCAATATTTACATTTGTTGCAAACCACGGAAATACCTCTTGTGTTCTGTAAAGAAGTACATTTAACCATATTGCTTATGAGATCTTGGCCCTTCTGGAGGTGGCATGTGGTGACCTCTCCTTTTATAAGATGAATATACACTCTATAGGGTTTTTAACATTATTCTCATCCTTTGTTTTCATTGTGGGGTCTTATTCTTGTATTATTATTTCTATATTGAAATTCCATTCACTACATGGAAGGTTTAATGGTTTCTTTACCTTCACTTGCCACCTCATTGCGGTGTTGATATTTTTTCTTACATTTTTGACCTTGTATATAGGACAGACAAAAAGTATTTAATCGCATGTAAAATATTTTCCCGTGATCTACAGCCTGAGGAATAATGAAGTAACAGCAGCCTCTAGAAACATCCCGACAGAGACGTCTATAACACACGAAATGTCATAGTATAGCTAACATCTGCCTCTGCCTCACCGCTCAGTAGGTCATTGCATCACTTGTTATTCTCTACTGTGTATGCAAGCATGGGTGTTTGTGGGAAAGTTTGTGCTCTGTTGCCTGGAAATAGCAGAGTCACAGTTTAGAGAGTGAATAGGGGAACAAAAGACAAAAATAGGGGAGATACTAACCTTCTAAAGTTGTGCTATGCATAGGCACAACTGTACTGTTGGCAGGTACAGTAGCTCGGCTGTTGCCACAATAGTTAGGCTGCTGCACTCTGACCCAAATGGGCATCTATATGAGGCCCATCAACAAAATAAGAGAAAAAAGGGAAAAACTAGGTTCACAGAGGCACTGCTAGATGCATGAAAAAAAGACGACCACAGCTGATGCACAGGACAATCATCAACTTTAATGAATGGGATAACGTGACAATGCGTTTCGATCAAACACCTGCGCCTTCTTCAGGTCCACCAAATAGACTGATATCGTGTCCTTAAGTGTGTGCTGTGCATGCAGATCCATGGGTAGTGATCAGATCCATGGAGGAGAGGTAAGTTTACCTTAAAAAAGCACATTTGTCCTTCATTACATTACGTTTCTGTATGTGCTACACGTCAGATTTTTCCAACTTTGCTTTGTGAGAAAACCCCTTCAACTTCTCACATTTCCTGGGCCAGTAACTCTACACCTGCACTCTACACCGGGCGCTCTACATCCCCCTACATGGATCTGATATGAGAACAAAAGAAAAACATGAGGTAATCCACTAGCCAGCGTTCGGAACTAGCCACCCCTCAATGCAAGTCTATGGGAGGGGGCGTGATGGCCGTCACACCGCCTCCCATAGACTTGCCTTGAAGGGGCGTGGCCTTATGTCATGAGGGGGCATGGCTGACCCCCCGCAGCATGCACACAGCATTCGGAACTAAATGTCCCGAGTGGCAGGTGGAGTACCCTTTTAAGCAACAGCTGGAGGCTCCCGGTTCACATTAGGTTCTGTTCACATTTTACATTTTAAACAAAAAGGCATGCTAAAAGCGCACAGTGTGTTCAGACCCCATACTTATCAACCTTCTTCTTGATCCAGGTCATCCTGTTCACCCACACTAAACACACCGGGTTATAGTGTGGGTGAAAAGGAGACCGATGCAGGGTCTCTGACTAATATATACCATACCTTCTGTGCCATGTCCGGTCCCTCGGAAGATACTCTTCTATCTTCGCTAAATTGCGTGCTGGAGGCGGGCCCACCTGCTGAATTTGAATATTCATGGTCGCTGGTCACGTGAGCGTTTGTGCCTACTGAGTGCTCACGTGACCAGCGACCATGAATATTCAAATTCAGCTGGCGGGCCACCTTTATCGGCTTTGGTTTAGTGTGGGATAACAGGATGACAGTTTTTCTTTCGTGAAGCCCTAACTCTTTGCAGCTTGACAGTTTTTCTTTAATAATGTCATCATTAGAGGCGGGGCTACAGGTGGGGCTACAAAAGAAGACCGACAGACCAAAAAGAAGGTTGGTAAGTAAGCTTTTCCTGTAAACAGTATACAGCAAAGATTATATACTGTATGCACCCCCCTCCTCCAAAGAGTTAATGAGCACATTATCTATAACAAGGGGGCATCCTGTACATTTAGAGAAAAGAAGGTTTCCACCAGCACAGATGGGGTTTCTTTACTGTAAAAGCAGTGAGACTGTGGAACTCTCTTCCGGAGGAGGTGGTCATGGTAAACTCAGTAAGAGAGTTCAAAACAAGCCTGGATAGATTTCTGGAGAGTAATTACATTACAGGCTATGGATCATAGATTTAGGGATTGATCCAGGGATTTATTCTGATGCCATATTTGGTGTAGGGAGGGAAGGAATTTTTACCCCTAGTATAAGAATGTTTTGCCTTCCTCTGGATCAGCTCAGCAGGGACTCATTAGACATATAGGGACTCTGCTCTTTTTCAACCTTATGAACTATGTTACCATGTTACTAGAACTCAGCAGAGCTAATTAACAGTTTCATTTCTGAAATGGCACTTAGCGCTCAGTCCAACAAAAAACAACTTTTGACAAGTCAGTAAAACATGTCAAAAGTTGTTTTGATCACATCGGGTCTCAATCCTGAAACACAATGCGATTGTTAATGACAAGCAGGGAAGAGGGCGGCATTCTGAGCTCCCGGGCCGGCAGAGTGCAATGCCTCCCGCTTCCTTGGCCTCTGATTAATGATCGCAGCAGGTCTCAGGATTGACATGTCAAAGGTTGTTTTTCATTTCCGCAGCCCTAACTCTTAGCAGCAAGGGGTTAAAGCATGAGCTGTGCTGTCAGCCCAGACCCAACATTGCCAGCATGGCAGATACTTGACACAGAGGATGTTTCACGACGCTGGTAAGAACCAAGACATATGGAATGCTGGTGGTTGCCAACCAGTAGTGTTGCACTAGGCTGCCCCTTTTTACCTCCTTCTTCTTTTCATTTGAGCCTGGCTATCATCCCTCCATTCTTTATCACCTCATTTAGTTATCACATTATCATTGTATATTTACTTTTTAGGCTATATTTTGATCATTCATGATTTTGATTCTGTATTAATCTGCGTTTATGAAGCATTCCATTAATAAAGCCTCCTGATGAACCCTTTTTATTTGGGGGAAACACGTTGATACCCCTTTTATTATTTTTTCTGTTTCTTTAAACCTGAATACTTGTTGGAGTTCGTGATAGTTTTTGATTTAATGTTATATTGGTGCATGAGATCCTTACACTTTTTGTATCTACCTGACAACTCTCACTAATCTGTTCATTGTACCTATTTATTTTGTGTTTGAACAATAAGCATTTTATTAAAATTTTAAAACAAACTGAACAAAAGTTATAGTTTTGTGGTACGATATGGTAAAAAGTTTTGCAGTTACATTTTTATTTATTATTTTTTATTATATTTTGCCAATTTCAGTGGGAATGACTAAATTGCCTTTTACATTCAGTTCTGGTCTCAGTAGAATAATGTAACATTTTGGGAAGAAGATACAGCCCAGAAGTCCAGCACTGGAAACCTCAATAGAGAAGACCTCCACGGCCACCATGTATTTCCCCTTGGTGCTGAGATACGCCGGGATGAAGGAGATCCACACAGTGCAGAAGACCAACATGCTGAAGGTGATGTACTGCGCCTCATTAAAGGTGTCTGGAAGTTTCCTGGCCAAAAATGCTACAATAAAGCTCAACACAGCCAGAAACCCAATATAGCCAATGGCCACATAGAAAGCAATAGCAGATCCTTCATTACATTGTAGGATTATCTTCCCAACCTCTATCTTAGTGTTATAATCTGGGAATGGTGGAGACAAAGACAACCAGAAAACACAGATCACAGCCTCAATGGAAGAGCAGATGATCAGAAGAAATATGGAGAGATGTCTCCCGAGCCACCTCCTCAGTGTCCTATCAGGTCTGATGGCTCTAAAGGCCAAGACCACGGTGACTGTTTTGGCCAAAACTGAAGAAACGGCAACTGTGAAAATAATGACAAAAGCCACTTGTCGGACAAGACAGGACATCTCTGAAGGACGTCCAATGAATAACAGAGGACAGAGGAAGGAGAAGAGGAGTGAGAGGAGAAGTGTAAAGCTGAGGTTCTGGTTATTGGCTTTTACAATCGCTGTGTCTTTGTATGTGAAGAATATTCCTAATATTATAATGGTGAAAATACAGAACATTCCAGCAATGACAAGAAGAGATATCCCCAGTGTATCTCCATAAGGTAGGAACTCGATGATTTTTGGGATACAGGTGTCTCTTCTGTCATTTGACCACTGATCCTCTGGACACGGCCGGCATCCTTCCATATCTGTGGACACAATAATCACACGTTGTATTAAAGCGTTACTGTCATTAGTAAGAGCATTTTTTTAACTGCTTAAATCAGTGTAGTAATGTGCCCTAAGACCTGTATGCATAATAATATGCATGTGTTAATATGAAAAATATATTTTGATCTATGTTTTCCTGTGCTCAGTCTTTCTTAGTTTTTTGCATTTCTCTCAGAGGCTAAACTCTAAAAACAGATAAAAGTCAAAGTCAAACTGCCTCAATGAGGGATCAGATTGCATGCTGCCCATAAAAGTCTATAAAGATGTGAATGGGAGTAGAAGTAAACTGCAGAGTAAGATATAAGTGACAGAGACATTTAATAATCTTTAATCTCACCCCAGTGTTTGTGTGTGTATGTGTGTATGTGTATTTGTTTGTGTGTGTGTATGTGTGTGTTTGTGTGTGTGTGTATGTGTGTGTTTGTGTGTGTGTGTGTGTGTGTGTGGGAGTCATCATAGCAGCTACTAATACAATCTTTATATCCAGTAAATAATTACCCATTTTTTCTATTAATTCAAAAAATAAGACATAACTTTTATTATTAAATTAAATAAAAACCCAGCAAGGGTCCGGTTTAACATTGGATCTCACCCATGATATGCTTTGCCATCCACCAGCAGTAAATATTTCTCTATAAAACTATGGCCTTTTCAGGGGCTTTGGGGCAATGACAGATAGAGTCACCTGTTTGGGTTTATATAACTTCATTACATGATTTGAAAGCAAGCTACCAGCTCACAAGCCAATACACATCAAACTCAGGAATATACAGTCATGGCCGTAAATGTTGGCACCCCTGAAATTTTTCAAGAAAATGAAGTATTTCTCACAGAAAAGGATTGCAGTAACACATATTTTGCTATACACACGTTTATTCCCTTTGTGTGTATTGGAACTAAACCAAAAAAGGGAGGAAAAAAAGCAAATTGGACATAATGTCACACCAAATTCCAAATATGGGCTGGACAAAATTATTGGCACCCTTAATATTTGGTTGCACACCCTTTGTAAAAAATAACTGAAATCAGTCACTTCCTATAACCATCAATAAGCTTCTTACACCTCTCAGCCGGAATGTTGGAACACTCTTCATTTGCAAACTACTTCAGGTCTCTCTTATTGGAAAGCGCCTTTTCCCAACAGCAATTTTAACCCCTTAAAGGGGTACTCCGCCCCTAGACATCTTATCCCCTATCCAAAGGATAGGGGATAAGATGTCAGATCGCCACGCTGACGCTGCTGGGGAGCCCCGGGATCCCCGCTGCGGCACCGCGCTATCATTACAGCACAGAGCGAGTTCGCTCTGCACATAATGACGCGCAATACAGGGGCCGGAGCATCGTTACGTCACGGCTCCGCCCCCTCGTGATGTCACGGCCCGCCCTTTTCAATACAAGTCTATGGGAGGGGGCACGGCGGTCGTCACGCCCCCTGCCATAGACTTGCATTAAGGGGACGGGATGTGATGTCACGTGGGGCGGAGCCATGACGTCACGCGGCTCCGTCCCCTGTATCGCCCGTCATTACGCACAGAGCGAACTCGCTCTGTGATATAATGATAGAGCAGTGCCGCAGCGGGGATCCCGGGGCTCCCCAGCAGCGGGACCGCGGTGATCTGACATCTTATCCCCTATCCTTTGGATAGGGGATAAGATGTCTAGGGGCGGAGTACCCCTTTAACCCCTTAAGGACTCAGGGTTTTTCCATTTTTGCACTTTCGTTTTTTCCTCCTTACCTTTTAAAAATCATAACCCTTTCAATTTTCCACCTAAAAATCCATATTATGGCTTATTTTTTGCGTCCCCAATTCTACTTTGCAGTGACATTAGTCATTTTACCCAAAAATGCACGGCGAAACGGAAAAAAAAATCATTGTGCGACAAAATCGAAAAAAAAACGCCATTTTGTAACTTTTGGGGGCTTTCGTTTCTACGCAGTGCATATTTCGGTAAAAATTACACCTTATCATTATTCTGTAGGTCCATACGGTTAAAATGATACCCTACTTATATAGGTTTGATTTTGTCGCACTTCTGGAAAAAATCATAACTACATGCAGGAAAATTTATACGTTTAAAAATGTCATCTTCTGACCCCTATAACTTTTTATTTTTCCACGTACAGGGCAGTATGAGGACTCATTTTTTGCGCCGTGATCTGAAGTTTTTATCGGTATGATTTTTGTTTTGATCGGACTTTTTGATCACTTTTTATTCATTTTTTTATGATATAAAAAGTGACCAAAATACGCTTTTTTGGACTTTGGAATTTTTTTGCGCGTACGCCATTGACCGTATGGCTTAATTAATGATATATTTTTATAGTTCGGACATTTACGCACGCGGCGATACCACATATGTTTATTTTTTATTTTTTTACACTGTTTTATTTTTTTTTATGGGAAAAGGGGGGTGATTCAAACTTTTATTAGGGAAGGGGTTAAATGACCTTTATTAACACTTTTTTTTTACATTTTTTTTGCAGTGTTATAGGTCCCATAGGGACCTATAACACTGCACACACTGATCTCTAATGCTGATCACTGGCGTGCATTAACACGCCTGTGATCAGCATTATCGGCGCTTGACTGCTCCTGCCTGGATCTCAGGCACGGAGCAGTCATTCGTCGATCGGACACCGAGGAGGCAGGTAAGAGCCCTCCCGGTGTCCGATCAGCTGTTCGGGACGCCGCGATTTCACCGCGGCGGTCCCGAACAGCCCGACTGAGCAGCCGGGTCACTTTCACTTTCACTTTAGAAGCGGCGGTCAGCTTTGACCGCCGCTTCTAAAGGGTTAATACCGCACATCGCCGCGATCGGCGATGTGTGGTATTAGCCATGGGTCCCGGCCGTTGATTAGCGCCGGGACCAACGCGATATGATGCGGGATCGCGGCGCGATCCCGCTTCATATCGCGGGAGCCGGCGCAGGACGTAAATATACGTCCTGCGTCGTTAAGGGGTTAAGGACCCAGGGTTTTTCCATTTTTGCATTTTCGTTTTTTCCTCCTTACCTTTAAAAAATCACAACTCTTTCAATTTTGCACCTAAAAATCAATATGATGGCTTATTGTTTGCGCCACCAATTCTACTTTGTAACGACATCAGTCATTTTACCCAAAAATCTATGGTGTAATGGAAAAAAATGCCATTTTGTAACTTTTGGGGGCTTCTGTTTCTACACAGTACATTTTACGATAAAAATGACACCTTATCTTTATTCTGTAGGTCCATACTGTTAAAATGATCCCCTACTTCTATAGGTTTGATTTTGTCATACTTCTGGAAAAAATCCAAACTACATGCAGGAAACTATACGTTTAAAATTGTCATCTTCTGACCCCCATAACTTTTTTATTTTACTGCGTATGGGGCGATATGAGGGCTCATTTTTTGCGCCGTGATCTGAAGTTTTTATCGGTACAATTTTTGTATTGATAGGACTTTTTGATCGCTTTTATTCATTTTTTCATGATATAAAAAATTGACCAAAAAGACACTATTTTGGACTTTGGAATTTTTTGGCGCATACGCCATTGACCGTGCGGTTTAATTAATGATATTTTTTCATAATCTGGACATTTCCGCACGCGGTGATACTACATTTGTTTACTTTTATTTACACTGTTTTTTTTTTTAAATGGGAAAAGGGGGGTGATTTAAACTTTTATTAGGGAAGGGGTTAAATGATCTTTATTCACTTTTTTTCACGTGTTTTTTGCAATGTTATAGCTCCCATAGGGACCTATAGCACTGCACACACTGATCATTGTTATCCTATAGGGACCTATAACACTGCACACACTGATCTTTTACATCGCTCAATGGTTTCTCATAGGAAACCGTTGATCGATGATTCTGCCGCTTGACTGCTCATGCCTGGATCTCAGTCACTGAGCAGTCATTCAGTGATCGGACACCAGGAGGCAAGCTTAGGGACCCTCCTGCTGTGTCTCAACTGTTCGGGATGCCGCAATTTTGTTGCGGCGATCTCGAACAGCTCCCTGAGTTAGCCGGCAATGTTTTAGTTTCACTTTAGATGCAGCGATCAACTTTGAACGCCGCTTCTAAAGGGTTAATAGCGTGGGGCACCGCGATCAGTGCCACGCGCTATTAGCCATGGGTCCTGGCCGTTGTTAGAGGCCGGGCCCGACCCACTATGAGGCCGGGCAGTGCCGATATGTCATGGCTCCTTAACAGATTAAGATCTCTCCACAGGTGTTTAATGGGATTTAGATCTGGACTCATTGCTGCCACTTCAGAACTCTCCAGCGTTTTGTTGCCATCCATTTCTGAGTTTTTTCTGACGAATGTTTGGGGTCATTGTCGTGCTGGAAGGTGCAAGATCTCGGACACAAGCCCAGCTTTCTGACACTTGGCTGTACAGTGCGACCCAAAATCCATTGGTAATCCTCAGATTTCATGATGTCTTGTACACATTCAAGGCCCCCAGTGCAGCAAAACAACCCAAAAACATCATTGACCTCCACCATATTTCACTGTAGGAATTGTGTTCTTTCCTTTGTAGGCCTCATTCTGTTTTCGGTAAACAGTAGAATGATGTGCTTTACCAAAAAGCTCTATCTAGGTCTCATCTGTCCACAATACATTTTCCCAGAAGGATGTTGGCTTACTAATGTTTTTGACAAAATGTAGTCTTGATTTTTTATGTCTCTGTGTCAGCAGTGGGGTCCTCTTGGGTCTCCTGCCATAGCATTTCATTTAAACGTCGACAGATAGTTCACACTGACACTGATGCTCCCTGAGCCCTCAGGACAGCTTGAATATCTTTGGAACTTGTTTGGGGCTGCTTATTCACCATCCGGACTATCCTGTGTTGACACCTTTCATCAATTTTTCTCTTCCGTCCACGCCCAGGGAGATTAGCTACTGTGCCATGGGTTGCAAACTTCTTAATAATGTTGAGCACTGTGGACAAAGGCAAATCTAGATCTCTGGAGATGGACTTGTAACCTTCAGAATGTTCATCTTTTTCCACAATTTTGGTTCTCAAGTCCTCAGACAGTTCTCTTCTCCTCTTTCTGTTGTCCATGCTTAGTGTGGCACACACAGACACACAATGCAAAGACTAAGTGAACTTCTCTTCTTTTTATCTGCTTTCAGGTGTGGTTTTTATATTGTCCACACCTGTTATTGCAACAGTTGAGAATAAAGGAGCATCACATGTTTGAAAAAACATCTTATTCATCCACAATTTTGAAAGGGTGCTAATAATTTAGTCCAGCCCATTTTTGGAGTTTGGTGACATTATGTCCAATTTGCTTTTTTCCTCCCTTTTTTGGTGTAGTTCCAATATACGCAAAGGGAATAAACATGTGTATAGCAAAACATGTGTTACTTCAATCCTTTTCTGTGAGAAATACTTAATTTTCTTGAAAAATTTCAGGGGGTGCCAACATTTACAGCCATGAATGTAAGCCAATCATAGAATCACAACACACTTCACAGACAAAAAAGGGTCCAATTAAATCACATGGATAGGATGACCAATTGTGGCCACAACATTCGGCGTATGTCCTGTAAAAAGTCATTGACACCAACACTCATGGTTGGTGGACGCCATCTGATCTCTATCTTCTTCTATATTGAACAGATTCTACTTTTATGGAGGAGCTGAAATCAGTTCCAAACAATTAAATAATAAATAGTCGCAGCATCCTTGGGTCTACAGTAATGTAGAGTTTACATTGTACAACACCCAATAGTGAAACCAGACTACTCAGACCCGAACAGAACAGATCCCTATTATAACTGACCAGATCCCCCCTCCTCACAAAAAAAAGAGGCAGCACACAAGGGGAAAATAATGCTCGCCGTGCCATCAGAACCTTATTAGGTATTGAGGAGGGGTCTGATCAGGCGGAGACCCTGAACTAAGGGGGATTGGACCACTACACTGTAAAACTCACCCCTTCACAGGATGCAGACGCAAAGGACATAGAAAGGAGGGGGTGGCATATTCGGGGCAAATCATGTATTATAACAACAGACTCCACAGTCAGGGTGCAATGCTGTCATCCACAGTTTGCCTCACCATTCCCACTATAGAGAACAATTTCTATATGAAATGTCTTTGCCTTATTACATGAAGAGGATACATTGCAGACAGTAACTACTGACCGGTCTGGTTAGAGATCTCGCCCTCAGGACATGGGACACAGTAGTAGCAGCATTTCTGTTGCCCCTCCAGTAGAGCCTTTCTGTATCCAGGTAGGCAACTTTTACTGCAGACCGACTGTGGAGTCTGGGAATAGAAGAAGATGTATAAGAGTCTAAATCATCTGTTTGTAAATAGTGAGATATAACATTGTATTTAGAGATGAGCGAACTTTTGAAAAATTTGATTCTGCTGATTTGCAGAATTTTCTGAAAAATCTCATTTAGGGTCAAATTTATTCGCGGAAAATCTGTATTAAAAATGGCTATTTCTGGCAAACAGAGAGCCTCAATAGGGGTGTAGAACACTTTGCTTTGTTCTAACAAAATTAGGGAGTGTGCTGTGTTAGTGAAATAATACTTGTCATTCAGTATGACATGCAGATTACAGGCATTGCTATTAGAATCACTGCTGCAGAGCGTCGATGTGGCAGCAGGGAGACCATATGGTGTCAAAATTGAAGAGGATATAGAGATGTTTTATGTCATTTTTATTTTATTTTATTTGAATCTATTAAAATTTTTGGAGTACCCATACTGGTGAGCATCGAGCTGCGGTCCTCCACTGGGTGAGATACCACCTATTCCAGCCCCTGCCTCTTAGTGCCCCCCCACCCCCCGACTATGAAAATGTGAATGTTTCATTTAATCAGTCATGGTTCATTGTTATCGCTCAAAGCTGTTTCATAGGATTCTTGTGATAATTCCATAGGTAATATGATGTCGACGACCATAGGGCCTCAGTCTTGAAATGATTACATTAAGTTTTTTACATTTAAATTTAAGATTTATATTAGATTCTAAAGTTTTATGTCCCGGTGTTTACTTTGAATTAATACTGTATGACTACTAGTGTTGCTCGCGAATATTCGCAATGCGAATTTTATTCGCGAATATCGCATATTCGCGAATTCGCGAATATTCGCAAATATAGCGCTATATATTCATAATTACGAATATTCGTTTTTTTGGGGGTTTTTTTGTTTTTTTTTCACAGTACACATCACAGTGATCATCCCTCTCTGCTTCCAGCTTGTGTGGTGTAAAGAAGGCTCTAATACTACTGTGTGAGACTGGCGCGCGAATTTTCGCACATGCGAAAATTTACATATGCTAATGTTCGCATATGCAAATTTTTGCTTATATTTTTTGTGTATGCTACTTTTCGCATATGTTAATTTTCGCATACGCGAATTTACGCATATGCGAAAATAAAATGAGAATATTACGAGTATGGGAATATTCGCGAATATATGACGAATATTCGTTCATATATTTGTGAATATTCGCGAATTCGAATATGGCCTATGCCGCTCAACACTAATGACTACAAAACCCAATATAACAAGTAGACACATGGAGGCACAATGACAGAGCCTAGAGGTGGAAGCAGCATGAGGAGACCATAATCTGGCAGAATGACACAGCCTAGAATTGGAATTTAAGGCAATGCCCCAGGCCCAGCAGCATCACTAAACCCTATAGTTGCTGAATGACACAGCCCGTAGACACTAGGGCTTCACAATCCCTAAGATTAAAAGAAGAATTTTAAAATTGAAATTGAAGAATTATGGAAGCTAGTGCTACCATAAAATTTTTAGGTAATGTCCCAGGCCCGGCAGCATCAATAAACCATAGATTGGCTGAATGACACAGCCAGGAGGTGGCAAAAGCATGAGGAGACCATATAGTGGCTGAATGGCTCAGCCTGGAGTTTTTGGCAGCATGAGGAGACCATCTATAGTGTCTTAATGGCACAGCTTGGAGTTGGCTGAAGCATGAGGAGACCATATAGTGTCTGAAAGGCACAGTCTGGAGGTGGCTGAAGCATGAGGAGAGACCATTGAAATTTAAGATTTTGAAATTGAAATTGAAGATTTTGAAATTTAAGATTACACTCCCAAGCTTTAATGTCACGGGCCCCAGCGTGTGGTTACAAAGGACCAAATCAAACAAATCAAATCCTTTTTTGCACTACAGTCTTTTTCATTTAACTCTTTCCATTTTAATATACATGTATATATTTTTAATCTGTATTTCTTTACAGTACCCATTATGGTTTCTAGTTGTACATATTCTTTACTTTTCCTCATTCTGCCCATTTCATTTTTATTTTTTATTTTTATTTTTTATTTTATTTTTCATTTTTTATTTTTTATTTATGTTATTATCAATATTGTTTTAATATATTTTATTTATTTATGTTATTATCAATATTTTTCATCCTCATATTCACTTTTAACTTTTTATCTTTGTCTTTTTATTTTTATTAATTTTAAATTTTAATTTTAATTCATTTTTATTATTTTTTTATGTTTTATTTTTATTTATTATTTTTATTTATTTTTTTATTTATTTTTTATTTTTTATCTTTATTTTTTTATTATTTATTATCTGTATTTTTACTTTTATT
The DNA here is from genome assembly GCF_029499605.1 of Hyla sarda. Classification (NCBI taxonomy): domain Eukaryota; kingdom Metazoa; phylum Chordata; class Amphibia; order Anura; family Hylidae; genus Hyla; species Hyla sarda. The sequence continues at coordinate 544,575 of NC_079191.1, forward strand.
TTTATTTCTATTTTTATCTTTATCTTTATTTTTATTTTTCCATTCTTACACTTGCGCATTATTATCAATTTTCTTAGCTTCATCTATTTGTTCACTTTATATACCATTTTTTTTTCATTATTTTATTTCTATACACACATTCTATGAGTATTCATCATACACTATTTATTTAATCCCCAATTTCTTTTTCGTATACATTCCTTACACTGTTTTCCCCATATATATATATATATATATATATATATATATATATATATATATATATATATATATACATATACATATATAAAAGTGCAGGAAAGTGATTTTTTCCAGAAAATACAGGCAACGTTTCTGTGGCCTCACACCACCATTTTCTGCTTGAAAATGGTGGTGTGAGGCCACAGAAACGTTGCCTGTATTTTCTGGAATAAATCACTTTCCTGCACTTTAAGTTGGTGTGCTGCAGTTGCCTTCTATTGTATCTACAAGTATTGGATCCAGGACCGGGATCCCTGAAACCGCTTGAACCCTTTTACTTTTACTTTAACCTGGGAGTGCTGCTCTACAATTCTTATATATATATATATATATATATATATATATATATATATATATATATAGCAACAGAAGAATGCAGCAGCACACTGCCAGCACAAGGATATAGGTGCAACATGAATATGTATATATATATATATATATATATATATATATATAGATTAGTTAGGAGTAGCCGTATTAGTCCAGTGATGCAAAAAGCAAAATCATCGGTAGTTGCGGTATCTTGTAATACCTTTTTTATTGGACTGCAACTACCGATGATTTTGCTTTTTATATATATATGTATATATATATATATATATATATATATATATATATATATATATAGAACAATTAGTAGCGCAAAGGGAACCTTTTAAATTATTTTATTGTATAAACATAACACTCGTGGTAATGATTAAAATCTGTATTAGCCACCATACACTACTTATATTGCCGCATCCATTTATATCTGTAGAGATGTATCACAAGTTGTAGTCCATATATTTCTCTAGGCCACAATGTTCATCAGTGCGTTTTTAAAGTGCATATGTGAATGTGCGTTTTCTACTTGTTCATCAAGGTATGCTTGTATACTTGTGACATCTATCTTCTATACGTGCCTCCCACACACCTTGATTGTCCATGTGTGGTGATCGTTACTTATTATGTGCATATGTTAACAGAAGTATTTGATGTGCTTTTATTTTTCATAGAGGTGATTCGATTGTGTGCCTCTTTAGCACCTTAATGTCCATCTGTTAGTGGCAAAATTTATATCACAGTCTTTTAGATATTTGCACATTATACATATTGCACATTTGGAATGTGTCTATTTGAATTGTTGCACACACTTATTGCACATATTCCTTATTGCACTTATTGCACTTATCTCTTATTCCGGCTTCTCAAGTAGTTGGTGCTAATTGTTTCTTTCGGATGGGAGCCTCTTTATAGGTAATTGCCGGTCCGACGCGTTTCCTCTTGCGATTCTTCCGGGACTTATTTTCGGCTTCTTTCACTCCTCCTGTATCCTTCTTTAGATGCGGCACTGATGACGGACATACTTCAAATGACTTCCCGCCGTGTTTTTGTATCTGTAACTCCTCCTACTCCATTATCACATGTTTTCCTCAGGTCCAATCATAATCTCTTACGTCAGGGCTTTTCCTTCAGTATCTTTTACGACCTGATTGGATCACCTGGGTGTTTTCGGGTGGGGAGTGTACACTGTACACTCAGGTATGCTTTCCAGCCCTTGTTCTGAGCTCCGGTCTCCATCAAACAGGTAAGTGGCTTGCGTTCCATTCATTTTAACCCTTTATCGTCTGGGATTTTCATCTGTTCATATGCATTCTTTTCTATACATTGAAAATTTCTGTTTTATAATGCAATTCTTGGTAGTGCCATCATTTGTTTGATTTCTTCTTGTGTTATTATTGTTTTTTATTATTTATTTTTTGTTTTATGTTGGCCTGTCTTGGGGTAGTTTGTTTTTGGTTATAGTAGTTAGTGTTCATCTTTTTTCAGTGAATTACAGGCTGATGTTATATTTATATTTTTGTTTTATTTTCTTTTCTTATACGATAAAGCAGGCATATTTTGTTTTCTTTTCTCATTCAATAAAGCAGGCATATGATATAAAATCATTTCATCCTCCCGGTTTTACAGTCTCCAGTGTATATGTCCAGAATGCCTCTCTCTGCAATAAACTCCTGTCCCAGTCTCCTCCTCTTGGTGGGGGAGGTATCACTTCTATCACCTGCACTTTTAAACTTTTAATATCACTTTCGTGTTTAAGTGCAAAATGATTTGCAACTGGAGTGTCCCTCATATGGATTATATCTCCCACATGCTCCTGTAGCCGTTTCTTAAGTACTCTAAACGTTTTTCCTACATAGTTTGCTGGACACGAGCACGTTAGGAGATATACAACGCCTTTTGTTTCACAATTCGCGAATTGTTGCATTTTATATTGTTTGCCTGTTACACTGCTTTTGAACTCACTGCTTTTATGTACATATTGGCACATTGTGCATTTACTGCACGGGAAGGTCCCTTTTGGTTTTTCTGTAAACCATCCTTTTTTCTGTTCCGGTTCAAAGTTGCTCCTTATCAATTTGTCCTTTAAATTTTGTCCACGTTTGTATGTTATTTGTGGGGTTCGAGGAATTATACTTTCCAGGGTCTTATCCATCCTTAATATTCCCCAGTATTTGTTTAGGATCTCCCGTACTTCATTCGCTTTTCCATCAAAAACTCCAATTATTCTTGTTACATCGTTGGAGTCCTGCTTCACTTTTGGGGTCAGTAGATGAGATCTATTAGATGTTAATGCTCTATGGTACGCTTTTTTCAGAACTTTATTCAGGTACCCCCTACTCCTTAGTCTTACCCGTAGCTCCTTTGCTTTAGTCTCAAAGTCTTCCAGTGAAGAACAATTCCTTCGTATCCGAAGGTATTGTCCCGTTGGTATTCCCTGCCTCAGTGGGCGTGGATGGCAACTGTCCCACTGAAGCAGGGAATTAGTAGCTGTCTCTTTTCTATACACTGTAGTTTGTATGTGGTTGTCGGGTGTGATCTATATTTTTAGGTCTAAGAATGCAATATGATCCCTACTTATGCAGCTGGTAAATTTTAGCCCCAAGTTATTTCTATTTAGTATTTCCACGAACCTTAAAAACTTCTCCTTAGTGGACGACCAAATTATGAGAATATCGTCTATGAACCTTAGCCATAAACTTACATGGTTGGTCCATGACGCCATCTCCTCACTGAATACCTGTTGGTCCTCCCACCAGCCGAGGTACAGGTTTGCGAAACTGGGGGCGCAGGGGATCCCCATCGCTGTACCTCGGCTTTGATGGAAGGACTCCCCCTCAAACTGAAAATAATTCCTAGTGAGGACAAATCTCAATAGTTTTATTACCAGTGTATTATGTGGTGCATATTGAGTGCCTCTGGTGCTTAGGAAGTATTGTACTGCCTCCAACCCCTTCTGATGGGGGATGGAGGAGTACAACGCCTCCACATCAAGGAATGCTAGTATCGATCCCTTCTCCAATCTTAGGTCTTCCAATTTTTGTAGTACATCTGTCGTGTCACGAACAAATGATGGTAGGGCATATACGAAGGAGCGCAGTATGCAGTCCACATACTGACTCAGCCCTTCTGTTAGATTGCCGATACCCGACACAATGGGCCTCCCTCTTAGAGGGGGGTGGTCCTTGTGTATCTTTGGTACTGAATAAAAGCATGCCATTCTAGGGTTTTTTGGCTTCATATATTCGTATTCTGTTTTACTTAGTAGGTTACAACTTCTACCTTCATCCAGGATGGTCACTAACTCTTCTGCAAATTCCCTTGTAGGGTCCTTTCTCAATTTACTATAACACTCCCTGTCTGACAAGATGTCCAAAAACATCTTTTTGTATTCCTCCCTGGTCATCAATACTATATTTCCTCCTTTATCCGAGGGTTTGATGACTAGGGAGGAATCTTTAGCTAATGCAGTCATAGCCTGTCTCTCTTCTCTCGTGAGGTTCTGTCCCCTCATTCTTTCTTGGTCTAACCTTTTTAGGTCATTAGTTACCATTTCAATGAATATATCTATATTAGAGTAGTCACCAATTGGGGGTGGTTTTTTACTTTTTTTACTTAGTTGACTAAAAGGGCCTTCTCCCTCTGTTCTTTCACTATTTTCTTGGGTGACTACTCTAATATAGATATATTCGTTGAAATGGTAACTAATGACCTAAAAAGGTTAGACCAAGGAAGAATGAGGGGACAGAACCTCACGAGAGAAGAGAGACAGGCTATGACTGCATTAGCTAAAGATTCCACCCTGGTCATCAAACCCTCGGATAAAGGAGGAAATATAGTATTGATGACCAGGGAGGAATACAAAAGGATGTGTTTGGACATCTTGTCAGACAGGGAGTGTTATAGTAAATTGAGAAAGGACCCTACAAGGGAATTTGCAGAAGAGTTAGTGACTATCCTGGATGACGGTAGAAGTTGTAACCTACTAAGTAAAACAGAATACGAATATATGAAGCCAAAAACCCCCAGAATGGCATGCTTTTATTCAGTACCAAAGATACACAAGGACCACCCCCCTCTAATAGGGAGGCCCATTGTTTCGGGTATCGGCAATCTAACAGAAGGGGTGAGTCAGTATGTGGACTGCATACTGCGCCCCTTTGTATATGCCCTACCATCATTTGTTCGTGACACGACAGATGTACTAGAAAAATTGGAAGACCTAAGATTGGAGGAGGGATCGATACTAGCATCCCTTGATGTGGAGGCGTTGTACTCCTCCATCCCCCATCAGAAGGGGTTGGAGGCAGTACAATACTTCCTAAGCACCAGAGGCACTCAATATGCACCACATAATACACTGGTAATAAAACTATTGAGATTTGTCCTCACTAGGAATTATTTTCAGTTTGAGGGGGAGTCCTTCCATCAAAGCCGAGGTACAGCAATGGGGAGCCCCTGCGCCCCCAGTTTCGCAAACCTGTACCTCGGCTGGTGGGAGGACCAACAGGTATTCAGTGAGGAGATGGCGTCATGGACCAGCCATGTAAGTTTATGGCTAAGGTTCATAGACGATATTCTCATAATTTGGTCGTCCACTAAGGAGAAGTTTTTAAGGTTCGTGGAAATACTAAATAGAAATAACTTGGGGCTAAAATTTACCAGCTGGATAAGTAGGGATCATATTGCATTCTTAGACCTAAAAATATGGATCACACCCGACAACCACATACAAACTACAGTGTATAGAAAAGAGACAGCTACTAATTCCCTGCTTCAGTGGGACAGTTGCCATCCACGCCCACTGAGGCAGGGAATACCAACGGGACAATACCTTCGGATACGAAGGAATTGCTCTTCACTGGAAGACTTTGAGACTAAAGCAAGGGAGCTACGGGTAAGACTAAGGAGTAGGGGGTACCCGAATAAAGTTCTGAAAAAAGCGTACCATAGAGCATTAACATCTAATAGATCCCATCTACTGACCCCAAAAGTGAAGCAGGACTCCAACGATGTAACAAGAATAATTGGAGTTTTTGATAAAAAAGCGAATGAAGTACGGGAGATCCTAAACAAATACTGGGGAATATTAAGGATGGATAAGACCCTGGAAAGTATAATTCCTCGAACCCCACAAATAACATACAAACGTGGACAAAATTTAAAGGACAAATTGATAAGGAGCAACTTTGAACCGGAAGAGAAAAAAGGATGGTTTACAGAAAAACCAAAAGGGACCTTCCCGTGCAGTAAATGCACAATGTGCCAATATGTACATAAAAGCAGTGAGTTCAAAAGCAGTGTAACAGGCAAACAATATAAAATGCAACAATTCGCGAATTGTGAAACAAAAGGCATTGTATATCTCCTAACATGCTCGTGTCCAGCAAACTACGTAGGAAAACGTTTAGAGTACTTAAGAAACGGCTACAGGAGCATGTGGGAGATATAATCCATATGAGGGACACTCCAGTTGCAAATCATTTTGCACTTAAACACGAAAGTGATATTAAAAGTTTAAAAGTACAGGTGATAGAAGTGATACCTCCCCCACCAAGAGGAGGAGACTGGGACAGGAGTTTATTGCAGAGAGAGGCATTCTGGACATATACACTGGAGACTGTAAAACCGGGAGGATGAAATGATATTATATCATATGCCTGCTTTATTGAATGAGAAAAGAAAACAAAATATGCCTGCTTTATCGTATAAGAAAATAAAATAAAACAAAAATATAAATATAACATCAGCCTGTAATTCACTGCAAAAAGATGAACACTAACTACTATAACCAAAAACAAACTACTCCAAGACAGGCCAACATAAAACAAAAAATAAATAATAAAAAACAATACTAACACAAGAAGAAATCAAACAAATGATGGCACTACCAAGAATTGTGTTATAAAACAGAAATTTTCAATGTATAGAAAAGAATGCATATGAACAGATGAAAATCCCAGACGATAAAGGGTTAAAATGAATGGAACGCAAGCCACTTACCTGTTCGATGGAGACCGGAGCTCAGAACGAGGGCTGGAAAGCACACCTGAGCGCACAGTGCACACTCCCCACCCGAAAACACCCAGGTGATCCAATCAGGTCGTAAAAGATACTGAAGGAAAAGCCCTGACGTAAGAGATTATGATTGGACCTGAGGAAAACATGTGATAATGGAGTAGGAGGAGTTACAGATACAAAAACACGGCGGGAAGTCATTTGAAGTATGTCCGTCATCAGTGCCGCATCTAAAGAAGGATACAGGAGGAGTGAAAGAAGCCGAAAATAAGTCCCGGAAGAATCGCAAGAGGAAACGCGTCGGCCGGCAATTACCTATAAAGAGGCTCCCATCCGAAAGAAACAATTAGCACCAACTACTTGAGAAGCCGAAATAAGTGCAATAAGTGCAATAAGTGCAATAAGGAATATGTGCAATAAGTGTGTGCAACAATTCAAATAGACACATTCCAAATGTGCAATATGTATAATGTGCAAATATCTAAAAGACTGTGATATAAATTTTGCCACTAACAGATGGACATTAAGTTGCTAAAGAGGCACACAATCGAATCACCTCTATGAAAAATAAAAGCACATCAAATACTTCTGTTAACATATGCACATAATAAGTAACGATCACCACACATGGACAATCAAGGTGTGTGGGAGGCACGTACAGAAGATAGATGTCACAAGTATACAAGCATACCTTGATGAACAAGTAGAAAACGCACATTCACATATGCACTTTAAAAACGCACTGATGAACATTGTGGCCTAGAGAAATATATGGACTACAACTTGTGATACATCTCTACAGATATAAATGGATGCGGCAATATAAGTAGTGTATGGTGGCTAATACGGATTTTAATCATCACCACGAGTGTTATGTTTATACAATAAAATAATTTAAAAGGTTCCCTTTGCGCTACTAATTGTTCCATACATTACTGGCAGACCTAACAAAATACGGTACGGACAAGTACCTCAGTGGATTATATATATATATATATATATATATATATATATATATATATATATATATACATTTATACCACGTATATACATTATTTGCTTTTTTTCACTGATCCACATTCAACATATATTTTCAATTTTCATATATATTTCTCTTATTTATTATCTTTTCTACATTCTTATTTCCATATTCCACTACTCCGGGTTTCTCTTTGTACTGTCACTTTTCCACACCCACTGATGACATCACTTACATTTTCATTATATATACCTGCATGTCATCTACTAGCCCTTTTTTTATATATTAAGGCTACTGAGGAATACCACAATTGTGGTGAAACGCGTTTAGCCTCAATCTTTAAGTATTGCCACAACCATCTTTTGTTTACATCAGCCACCAAGTCAGCCGATACCGCCTTGCCAGCGCTCGCCCTCGCCCGCCAGTACCCAGACTCGTGGCCCACTATTGAATAGCGCGCTATTCAACCCACGAGGACGCCGGCTCACAGCTGATTGCTACTCCTTATGCCGACGGGCGAATAGTGCCCAGCAAAACTCCATTCACCCACCTCTTCATATTGGATGGCGGCTCTCTGCACTACAGAGGACAACATCTCATCGATTGGGACCAACGTACCTTCACAAATGCCTTCCTATGCCAGGTTGGTGGTTGCCCTCGTTCTAGTCCGTGCGGGCGCTGATTCATCACAGTCTCAAGGAGTCTGCCGCTCCGGAGACGGTCACCTGCCGTGCAATACGGTGAAGACTACAAATAAGGTACCGCTCTGAATGTCCTAATACTGTTATCGTTCTTATTTACACTAAACGGCTCTCTTTGAAGTAAAGTGGAAGGTATAACTGTATCGCTCATCTCATCTGCTACATTTAACGGACACTTTGTATCTACTTTGTTGCCAATACAGTACACTGGCATCATGAGATGAACAATTCTAACTACTGTGGCTGCTAAAATAGATTAGAACTATTATATTGACTTTGGTCATTGGCTGCTATTTGATACAAAATATTTTCTGAACAATTATTTTTATAAGAAGGTTGGCAATCTATAATTTTTTTTATTTTTTTATCTTTAATAAGCACATTTTTCTAATACCTGGGCAAGGGCCCTGCCCAGGTGTTTTAATATCATTTTACTCAATAAATGCACATGATTGTTTAAGTTATATTTTGAAGGTATTTTTATTATTACTATAATCAAGATAGGATTACTATTATCAGTTTCATTTCCATTTATCTTTTACTTTTATTTTTCATCTACCATCTGTTAATTTGTCCATATCTTTAATCTCCATTTTTTTGCTTCTTCCTTTTTATTCTTTCTCCTTTTCACTTATTTTTTTTTTCCTTATTTCAATATCCTTGAGGACTGGTCATATAATTTCTTCATTATATTTATCCAAACAAGATGCATGTCACATGGCAGCACAATGACAGAGCCTGGAGGTGGCATCAGTATTAGGAGACCATATAGTGTCTGAATGGCACAGCCTGGAGATGGCTGAAGCATGAAAAGACCATATAGTAGCTGAATGGCACAGCCTGGAGGTGGCTGAAGCATGAGGAGAGACCATATAGTGTCTGAATGGCACAGCCTGGAGGTGGCTGAAGCATTAGGAGAGACCATATAGTGTCTGAATGACAATGCCTGGAGTTCGCTGAAGCACGAGGAGACCATACCCAGAACTGTATCTATAACAAGGGGGCATCCTCTACGTTTAGAAGAAAGAAGGTTTCTACACCAGCACAGATGGGGGTTCTTTACTGTAAGAGCAGTGAGACTGTGGAATTCTCTGAATTGGGAGGTGGTCATGGCAAACTCTGTAAAAGAGTTCAAAAGGGGTATAGATGCATTTTTTGAGAGTAATAACATTGCTGTTGTGTATACTAGATTTATAGGGACAGAACATTGATCCAGGGATTTATTCTGATGCCATATTAGAGTCGGGAAGGAATTCTTACCTCTAGAATGAGTTTTTTTTGCCTTCCTCTTGATCAACTCAGTAGGGACTCATTAGGGTTATAGGTTGAACTTGATGGACTGTGGTCTTTTTTCAACCTTTTGAACTATGTTAATATTTTACATATAGTGTCTGAATGGCACAGCCTATAGTTGGCTGAAGCATGAGGAGAGACCATATAGTGTCTGAATGGCACAACTTGGAGGTGGCTGAAGCATGAGGAGCCCATATAGTGGCTGAATTGCACAGCTTGGAGGTGGCTGAAGCATGAGGAGACCATATAGTGGCTGAATGGCAGAGCCTGGAGTTTGCTGAAGCATGAGGAGACCATATAGTGTCTGAATGGCACAGCCTGGAGGTGGGTGAAGCATGAGACCATATAGTGGCTGAATTGCATAGCCTGGAGGTGGCTGAAGCATGGGGAGACCATATAGTGGCTTAATGGCACAGCCTGGAGTTGGCTGAAGCATGAGGATGCCATATAGTGGCTGAATGAGACAGCCTGGAGGTGGTAGCAGCCGCATTATGAGTCCTGAAAGTGACCCTAATGAAGAGGAATTTCTGAAATGGGGGACCAGCACCTTCATTCTGTTTTTCAGTATTCTTGGCAGCACAATGAGAGAACCTGGAGGTGGTAGCATCAGCATGAGGAGACCATAGAGCAGCACAATTAGACAGCCTAAAGGTTGCAGCATCAGCATGAAGAGACCATAGAGCAGCACAATGACAGTGCCTGGAGGTGGTAGCATCAGCATGAGGAGACCATATGGCGGCGAAATGACAGAGCCTGGAGGTGGTAGCATCAGCATGAGGAGACCATATGGTGGCACAATGAAAGAGCATGGAGGTGGTAGCATTAGGATGAGGAGACCATAGAGCAGCACAATGACAGAGCCTGGAGGTGGTAGCATTAGCATGAGGAGACCATATGGTGGCACAATGACAGAGTCTGGAGGTGGTAGCATTAGTATGAGGAGACCATGGAGCAGCACAATTACAGAGCCTGGGGGTGGTAGCATCAGCATGAGGAGACCATATGGCGGCACAATGACAGAGCCTAGAGGTGGTAGAATTAGCACGAGACCCTAGAACAGCACAATAACAGAGCCTGGAGGTGGTAGCATTAGCATGAGGAGATCATATGGTGGCACAATGACAGAGCCTGGAGGTGGTAGCATTAGTACGAGGAGACCATGGAGCAGCACAATAACAGAGCCTGGGGGTGGTAGCATCAGCATGAGGAGACCATATGGCGGCACAATGACAGAGCCTAGAGGTGGTAGCATTAGCACGAGGAGACCCTAGAGCAGCACAATAACAGAGCCTGGAGGTGGTAGCATTAGCATGAAGAAACCATAGAGCAACACAATGACAGAGCCTTAAGGTGGTAGCAGCAGCATGAGGGCCATGCCAACTGAGGATTGAGTCTGAGGAACCCACCGACTGTTGACTGGGGGTGTCGGATGCCATTTGGGATGAAGTGCATGACTGAGTGAACCGATCAATCACGGCTACTGGGTTGCTAGTCGAGACACGACTGCTAGCTAACACCAGGAGGTCAGACCTCTCGCTGCGACTCTGGCTGCCACATGCCCCTACTCTGCTGCGACCTCTGCCTGCGCCTGATGAATTTAGGCCTCTGCCAATCCACTGTGCACATCCTGGCACTACTCTGCCTGACATACTTATTGAGCTTCACTACGCTTAAAACAGTATTTGTCTAGAACAGCAGCAGGTGTGTACTATTGGCTGTCCTTTCACTGTATCTAGGCCCTTGACAGATTAACAGGTACAAAATAGTACACTACTTAGATGTACGTATGTGGTATGCAATTATGAGGGCAGAAAAATGCGCTACAGTACGCTTAAAAATACGTATTTTTGCACAACACCAGCAGTACACAACAGTGCTGCAGTACACAGTCGCTGTGTAATGAACCCAAAATTGCACTCTCTCACAGACTATTAGGAATGGACTGCTGGGTATGTATTATACCAACTACAGACTAGTATAACCAGCAGTAAACCAGCAGTAAAAAACTTATTTTAGTAAAACACCAACCGGTGATTACTTTTGCCTGGAATTTCACAGTATATAGGCCCTTGACAGATTAACAGGTACAAAATAGTACACTACCTAGATGTATGTATGTGGTATGCATATGAAAAATGCGGTACAGTACGCTTAAAAAAACATATTTTTGTAAAACTCCAGCAGGACACAACAGTGCTTTTTAGACACTACAATCAACTTTGATTGCTGCATTGAAATGGTTAATGCTGAACATTGACCTGATCTGTGATGTCCAGCATTAGCTGTGGGTCCTGGCTACTGATAACATATGGGACCCACCCGGCATGAAGTGTGCTTCTTACAATTGGGAGAGGATATAGGATGTCTATGTATGTCCTCTAGGGGTTAGGCAATGAGTAGTAAACAATGAGAACAGAGAATGGCATAACAATTTAGCTAATAACATACATTACAAAAATTCTCACATTTGCATTCTTTACTAAATAAGCTATGATGTATAAGATGGGTATACTCCTTTAGGGCACATTCACACTGCGGAATCTCCACTCACAGAATTCCGTGAGCGGAGATTCTGTCTGGAGGCCGCCGATGAAAATACTTTGACAGTAGGACTGCGTGGCAATGCGCCGTCACCACTGACGGCTATGCAGTGCTGGCATACTTCTGCTCAAAGAATGAACATGTTCTTTCTTTGCGCAGAACAATTTCAGCGGTGAAATTCCTCAGTGGAAATGGGCCTTGCGGAAGACCCATTCACACTGATGTAATGTTCACTGCGCGGAATTCTACTAGCGGAATTTGGCTCACGGAATTCCGCAGTGTGAACATACCCTTATGAAGCATGATAAAGGCTCCCGAAACATTACTCGTCAGGGCTCCTAACCTGAGTAGGTAACAGTGAGATGAATATAGCACAGGGACTTGAGGTGGCACAGGAGCCAGGACAGGTAAGTTCTTGACAATGAAGTTGTCATGATCCAGCCCAGATCCTCTGCGCAGCCTGCTATCTCCAGGCCCAAACCCAGCAGCCTCATGCATTACTATAGCAATGGCTCTCCATAACGCAGGGCTGTGCTAAATTGAGTGACAGCCCCTCCTGTCCTATCAACTACAGGAGCACCTGGCCAGTCAGTGAGGAGTTCTGTGTACACGTCTCCCTGCGTGGGCGATATATACTCTGTACTGTGTTTTAAGTTTTCTCTCATTTGCGGCTTATACCCTTCACGAAAGTTTGTACTCTGCCTGTCTGGTTTTCCCTTTAACTATTGTCTGTACCTGACTATTTGTTATTTTTATACGTCCTTGTTCTTCCTTATTCAAACCATAGCCTGCCAGATTTGCTTGCTTGTTTGTTTGTCTCCTGGTTTGTCTGTTCTTAGATTGATCTCCTGGTTTTGGACATTGCTTTTTCTCCAGTCAACCCTTTGCCTGCTGACTTGGTCCCCAACATGTCTGACAAGTATCATTCTGGTTAGTCTAACCATTCTGATGCCTAGCACTGAGCGAACGTCACCCAGTTGAGGGTCTGTTGTGTAAAATGGATCGTCAAGTTGGTAGTGAATATGATTGTGGGCGATCTCCAAGTTGCACTATTCCCTGCCTTAAGTGACAGAAGTTCAAGGAAAGTCAAATAAACTATGGTCTATGTGCCACAATAGTAAATCCAACATTTAATGACTCTGAATTCAATAAGGACAGATATGATTTACAATGATTGTGGCCATTATATTTACTTCATATCTTGATATACATGTCTGTGTACTGTGTTGTAATGGGCTGGTCTTTCCTTAATAAAGGCATTGTGTATATCTTGTAATTCTGTAATTTGTATTATGCTGTTCCTTATTCTGTAAAAAAAAATATTGGCATAAGAAGCAAAAAAAATGTTCTTGCATAATGGGATTATTTAGCCCTGGGCTTTGGGCAGCTACACTCAATGAAAGGAGCCGAAGTAAAGACAATGGTTCACTCCTCTTCTTCCTCCAACTATCCCAGGACGTCATTTAATTTCATTGTATTATATTCATTCTAATCCATACAAATACCTGGGGAAACTTTGGATCCCAATGAATTTCATGGTCATTTACAATTAATTGTTGCTGACCCTTCCCACCATGAAAATATCCGACTCTTGTTTCCTTCATCTTATTTGGAATTTTAAAATAGTTTAACAGATCAAAACTCGCAGGTAAGTTTCCATTAGTGTCAAAGAAAACCGATTCTCCACCAAGAGATGTGAAATTTACTTTCTTTAAGAATCTATTAATCTGAGAAAATATGAAGAGAATAATGATCAATAATGATAATGATTCACATTATGGTTTTATTTCTGTTATTTGCTCTTTTTATGACAATTTTTTCCTATTTTCCGACAAGAGTTTCTGTCCTCTTTAAATGGTAATGAGCGTAAGTGGACAAATTAGAAGAAATTCTCTAATCTTCTAATGAGCCCCGAATGTAATAAATTTTAATAAATCAAATGGTAATAACAGAGAAATTATAGACGGTGATGAGGAAGAAGTGAATATATTAAACAGATTCTTCTCCACTGTGTTCACAGAGAAAAAATAAATGTCAGGTAAAATACAAAGGGATCGGTCCTGTCATCTAACCGGTTCAGCTTTCATAAGGAGGTGAGTCTAAGACTGGACCGGGGGGGGGGGGGGGGGGGAATCACTGGATGACGTTTATCTTGATTTTTGAAAAGCATTTGATACGGTGCCACATAAAAGGCTGGCAGATAAAATGACAATACCTGTGCTGGGGGGAAATGTGTGTAAGTGGGTGAGTAACTGGCTCAGTGATAGAAGACAGAAGGTAGTTATTAAAGGCACATATTCTGAATGGATGACTGTTACTAGTGGAGTACCACAGGGAGCAGTATTGGGTGCTATTCTTTTTAACCTATTTATTAATGACCTTGTAGAGGAATTATACATTAAAGTATACATTTTTGCAGATGATACTCAGCTCTGCATAGTAGTTAACACAATAAAGGACAGTGTACTGTTTATAGTAGATAACACAATAGAGGACAGTTCTTTGTGTATAGTAGATAACACAATAGAGGACAGTGCACTGTGTATCGTAGACTACACAATAGAGGACAGTTCACTGTTACACATGGATCTGGATAGGTTGGAGGTTTGGGCTTGGAAGTGGCAGATGAGGTAGCACTGATAAATGTAAGGTTATGCAGATGGGGAGAAAAAAAATCTGGGCTAGGATTAAAAGGGAAAACACTGGGAAAGACTAACATGGAAAAGGAGTTAGAAGTTTTAGTGAATAGTAAATTTACCTGTAGTGACCAGTATCAGGCAGCTTCTGCTAAGGCAAAAAATAATGGGGGGAATCAAAAGGGACATAGATGCCCACAACAAGGAAATAATTCTACCACTGTACAAATCACTAGTCAGACCACACATAGAATACTGTGTACAGTACTGGTCAGTCTACACATGGAATATTGTGCACAGTACTGGTCAGACAACACATGTAATATTGTACTCAGTACTGGTCAGACCACACAAGGAATACTGTGTACAGCACTGATCAGACCACACATGGAATATTGTACTCAGTACTGGTCAAACCACACAAGGAATACTGTGTACAGCACTGATCAGACCACACATGGAATATTGTGTACAGTACTGCTCAGACCACACATGGAATACTGTGTACAGTGCTGGTCAGAGCACACATGGAATACTGTGTACAGTACTGATCAGACCACACATGGAATACTGTGTACAGTACTGCTCAGACCGCACATGGAATACTGTGTACAGTACTGCTCAGACCGCACAAGAAATACTATGGAGCAGAAAGAAATATATAGTGGAGCTAGAGAGGGTTCGAAGATGGGCAACCAGGTTAATGGAGAACCGGAGGACTACAGTACCCAGAAAAATTATCAGAATTAGGGTTATTTTAGAAATAAAAGACAGCTTAGGGGTGACCAAATAACTATGTATAAATATATCAGGGGACAGTACAGAGATCTCTCCTATGATACCTATTTATACCCGGAACTGTATCTATAACAAGGGGTTGTCCTCTACGTCTAGATAAAAGAAGGTTTCTACACCAGCACAGACAGGGGTTCTTTACTGTAAGGGCAGTGAGACTGTGGAATTCTCTCCCAGAGGAAATGGTCATGGTGAACTCAATAAGATAGAGATCAGAAGGAGGGGCCTGGATATATTTCTGGGAGTAATAACATTACAGGTTATGGAGACTTGATCTATAGGGACAGATTGTTGATCCAGGGATTCATTCTGATGCCATATTTGGAGTCGGGAAGGAATTGGCATCAGCCTGATAGGGTTTTTGCCTTCTTCTGGATCAACACAGTAGGGACAAAATAGGGTTATAGTTTGATGATTTTTTTTAACGTTAAGAACTATGTAACTAGGTAACTATGCAATAAGATGGCCAGTACTATTACACTATAACACTTCTAGATCGACTCAATACCTGACAGACATTTTGTTCTGTTACTTTTTTCAGTCCAGGCAGATATATAAGATATAAAGTTTCTTCTTATTTCTGTATTAGTATAATTTCTGCTGCTTTTTTTCTGTGTATGTCAGATTTTCTATGTCATCTTTTCTTGCAATTTTTATGTTCCTGTAATATTGGGGGAGGGGGTTGTAAAGCACTAAATGAAAATGAGTGTCTTTTTTAAATTCCTTAATTATTTTTCTATCTATCATCTATCTGTGCCGCTGGACCAATGTCCTAGTGAAGTCTGATTTCGTGTCTGGCAGGCAGGTGCAGAGAAGAGAGAAATGTACATGATGCCATACAGAACGGAAATGTCTTCATGTTATAGCATATCTCACCTTCTATGCAGGCTAGAGGCGCCCAACTGGGTACTAGAGACTATTTCTAATTGTAAAGTTTTCTAAAAAAAAAAAAACCTTCTCTTTTCTCTCTAATATTATAATCACTTCCACATATCACCATTACATTCACACATAGAAACCTTCATCTGGTTCCAACAATTCCTTTCTGGTTTATTATTTATTGGTGCATGTGAAGAAAAGCTAAAAGTTATACAGATGTCACTATAGCCCAAGGGTGACAGACTCTATTGTTATCCATCTATCACAGTCTCCATCACAGCCTCCATCACAGTCTCCATCTAAGCCTCCATCACAGTCTCCATCACAGCCTCCATCACAGTCTCCATCTAAGCCTCCATCACAGTCTCCATCACAGCCTCCATCACAGTCTCTGTCACAGTCTCCAATCACAGCCTCCATCACAGTCTCCATCACAGCCTCCATTGCAGCCTCTATCACAGCCTCCATCACAGCCTCCATCACAGCCTCCATCGCAGCCTCCATCACAGCCTCCATCACAGTCTCCATCACAGCCTCCATCACAGCCTCCATCACAGCCTCCAACACAGTCTCTGTCGCAGTCTCCATCACAGCCTCCATCACAGCTCCATCACAGCCTACATCACAGTCTCCATCACAGCCTCCAACACAGTCTCTGTCACAGTCTCCATCACAGCCTCCAACAAAGTCTCTGTCCCAGTCTCCAATCACAGCCTCCATCACAGCCTCCATCACAGTCTCCATCACAGCCTCCAACACAGTCTCTGTCACAGTCTCCAATCACAGCCTCCACCGCAGTCTCCATCACAGTCTCCATTGCAGCCTCCTTTGCAGCCTCCATCGTAGCCTCCATCATAGCCTCTATCAAAGTCTCCATCACAGTATCCATCACAGCCTCCATCACAGTCTCCATCACAACCTCCATCACAGCCTCCATCACAGTATCCATCACAGCCTCCATCACACTCTCCATCACAACCTCCATCACAGCCTCCATCACAGTATCCATCACAGCCTCCATCACAGCCTCCATCACAACCTCCATCACAACCTCCATCACAGTCGCTATCACAGTCTCTATCACAGCCTCCATCACAGTCTCCATCACAGTCGCTATCACAGCCTCCATCACAGTCTCTATCACAGCCTTCATCGCAGCCTCCATCACAGCCTCCATCACAACCTCCATCACAGCCTCCATCACAGCCTCCATTACAGTCTCTATCACAGCCTCCATCGCAGTCTCCATCACAGTCTCCATCACAGCCTCCAACACAGTCTCTGTCACAGTCTCCAATCAAAGCCTCCATCACAGTCTCCATCACAGTATCCATCACAGCCTCCATCACAACCTCCATCACAGCCTCAATCACAGTATCCATCACAGTCGCTATCACAGCCTCCTTCAGAGTCTCCATCACAGCCTCCATTACAGTCTTCTTAAATCAATAATTTACAATGTTCTTACTGTTTATGCTAAATACAAGCAAAAAAATGAGAATGAAGCATCTACTTCTATATGAGATTCCCTGGCACTCGTAGGCACTTACCTCTTTTAACTGAAGGAAACGTTGTGGGACAAATGTCTTTAAGTTCCCTTGGCTTTTGCTGGAGAATAGGTCATGTAATGCATAAGCCACAGCGTACACTGCAGAGTACACACTAAAGGTATAGCGGAAATGATTGACATCATAGAGGGAGGGATCCACATTACTGAGAAGAAGTGTCTCATTACAAGGTGGAAAATGGGAAATTTCATGTATTGATAAACACTCAAGATGCCTCTTGCAAATGTCATTGATCATGATCCCTAAACCTTTGTATGTGTAAGGACCTATGCTGAGGAGATAATCCTTCAGATCCGGAATGTTCCTTCTATATAGAGAGATCTGTAGGGAGCTGCTCATGAAATAACTTTGCTCTCTACTCCATTTCATAAATAATGTGGGTATGATGAAAACTTTCCTGCTATAGCATTCATTGCTCAACCTTAACATAATACGTTCTAGAGATGGAGAGTTTCCCAAAAAAAGGAGGACATCACAGTTAACCTTTAGAATTGTACGTAAAATTTTTTGTTCGCTCTCCGGTTTGTGAACATCTCTTATAGCTTCCTGAAATGCGGCACAAATCTCATTCTGTTTCATCATCACATTCAGCTCTATGCTGGTCCGTTCACTGCTCTCATCATCTGCTCTAACAATTCCCACCCAGCTCCATCCAAAATGCTTCAGGAGGAGAACAATGGCTTCATACTGAGCCCTCCCATCAGGAACCGTGCGGTAAAAGGAAGGGAACCGGAGCTTGTTACTGAATACGGGATCCATCGCTCCATAGCTGATCTGTGGGGAGAAGAGGCCGAGAGGAAACAGAGGACAAATTCACATATTTGGGTCATAAATCACATTAGAAGAGGATGGCCTGCACTGTATGTAAGCACTCTGGCTGTAGAAGAGAAACTGAGTAACATTGTGAATGAAGATCTAATTGAAAAATAATTTATACACCATTATATATGTGTGGTCTGACTAGTGATTTGCATGGTGGAAAGACTATATTATTGGCACAAGCCTCTATGCTTCTTCTGATTAATCCTATGAATTTCATTTTTATATTTTTTATTCAAGTCCTTTTTATATTTATTTTTATATTTATTATCCAAGTCCTTTTCGGCTACAGTCATTTACTATTTAGTACATGCTGGAACTGTACATCTTGTTTTCCTGCCCTCACTTACCAACGCAAGGATTGACTTTGCTGCTAGGGACCCCAGGTTGTATCTGTGGAGATAGGGGACAGAATTATGGTACAAGACAGTAAATACCTGAGCTGCAGTTCAGGGAAAACCAGCGTCACCGGTCACAGGCGGGCACCTTGATACTGGAGGCTACAAGGGAGCAAAGGAGGTAAGTTAAAGAGGAAATCCACCCCTAAACATCTTATCCCCTATCCAAAGGATAGTGGATAAGATGTCTGATTGCGGGGGTCCGGCCGCTGGAGTGGCGCTCATAATTGGGTAAGATGTCTGTATGGTGCACACTTGTTATGCTGGGTTTGTCACTCTGTACTTTAGTGCTATAATCTGTGTAGGATCTGCTGGATTTAGACGTCTGGTTGTTCCAGTTTTATCCAGGACTCTGATTAGCCCTCCTTTATGGTTGATGTACCAGCATCTCCGACTGTGCTTATTCTCCTATTTTCCTGTGGTCCTCTTATTGATGGGGCAAATGTGCATGTGTTATTTATATTTTGTGTGTATATCCAGCCATATATAGTTGTATGTTTGCTAGTATATTCCTATACAGCCATTACTGGTCTGTGTGTATACACCGTATAGGAGATTTTTTCTTCTTTGAATTCATGTATGCACTAGATACCCACCTTAATATCCATTAGGAGACACCTTTGTAGTCTGTCTGCTACTGTTCCTTTTTAATTGATTTTATAAATATTCACTTTTGTTAATAAAGATTATATACATTTGCATTATACTTTCTCAGTGTGGCTTGATGGGTAATTCTACAGTGCCCTTTAAGGTAAAACTGACAGGTTCTTTTTAATCTGAAGGCCAATGCAATTAAAATGATAACCAATTTTTATAGTTTTTCTATTATTGTATTGCTTTAAAAAAAAAAAAATTTTGCTTAAAATGCCAAAAATTTCCTCTTTTGACCTCTAGAACTTTTTTATTTTTCTGTATACGGGGATGTGTGAGGGTTCATTTCTGTGTTTTTATCGGTTCCATTTTGGTTTTGATGGGACTTTTTGATCACTTTTTATTCTCTCTTCTCTGATACATGATGTGACCAAGAATCAGTATTTTGGTGTTTGGCATTTATTTTTATGTTTACAAGTTCACCACGCGGGATCATAAACATTATATCTTAAATGTTCAAACTGTTGGTGCTACCAATTATTATTTATTATATTTATTTATTTATTTATGTTACGAAAAAAGAAGGGCAATTACATTTTTTATTAGGTAAAGGCTTTTTATATAACTTTAGAAACATTTTTTTTAGACTTTTTAAGTTACCATATCATTAGATTGCATTCACTGTAGAATGCTTTGCTATGCTATCGTCGTTAATGTCATTTATGATCAGGCCCAGACTGGCTTACCGGGATACCAGGAAATTTCACGGTGGGCCGCCAGACCGGGGGCCGCTTTGAGATGTGGCTGTGTCACATTAGGAACATCCCTGTGTCCCGAAAAATCTTTTCGGGACACAAGGATGCCCCGGTTACCTCTATGCAGCGGTCCCCACATTAACTTTAAAATCACAGGGGCCGCCGGGAAGAAGCGCACTGATGACGTCACTGATGTCCCGTGCGTGCACCCATAGTAACAGAGCCGAGCGGAGCGGTGAGGAGGACGCGCGCGCATGGTAAGTGACCAGCGGCACGTCATCTTCACTATTCCGACTACCGCACCGGGGTCACGAACTACCCATAGGCCATAGCAGTAGATCTTGGCCTCAGAGCGGTGGTCGGAACACTGAAGTGAGGCAGCAAACAGGCATACAGCCTCCAGCCATACACTGTATATGGCTGAAGGCTGTCTGTCTGTGGGGGAACTGTACTGGACCTAATGTGGGGAACTATACTGCACCTAATGTGGTGGAGCTATACTGCACCTAATGTGAGGGAGCTATACTGCACCTAATGTGGGGGAACTATACTGCACCTAATGTGGGGGAACTATGCTGCACCTAATGTGGGGGAACTATACTGCACCTAATGTGGGGGAACTATACTGCACCTAATGTGGAGGAACTATACTGCACCTAATGTGGGGGAACTATACTGCACCTAATGTGGGGGAACTATACTGCACCTAATGTGGGGGAGCTATACTGCACCTAAGGTGGGGGAGCTATACTGCACCTAATGTGGGATAACTATATTGCACCAAATGTGGGGAACTATACTGCACCTAATGTGGAGAACTATACTGCACCTAATGTGGGGGACTATACTGCACCTAATGTGAGGGACTATACTGCACCTAATGTGGGGGACTATACTGCACCTAATGTGGGGGAACTATACTGCACCTAATGTGGGGGAACTATACTGCACCTAATGTGGGGGAACTATACTGCACCTAATGTGGGGGAACTATACTGCACCTAATGTGGGGGAACTATACTGCACCTAATGTGGGGGAGCTATACTGACCCTAAGGTGGGGGAGCTATACTGCACCTAATGTGGGGTAACTATATTGCACCAAATGTGGGAAACTATACTGCACCTAATGTGGAGAACTATACTGCACCTAATGTGGGGGGACTATACTGCACCTAATGTGAGGGACTATACTGCACCTCATGTGGGGGACTATACTGCACCTAATGTGGGGGAACTATACTGCACCTAATGTGGGGGAACTATACTGCACCTAATGTGGGGGGAACTATACTGCACCTAATGTGAGGGACTATACTGCACCTAATGTGGGGGACTATACTGCACCTAATGTGGGGGAACTATACTGCACCTAATGTGAGGGGAACTATACTGCACCTAATGTGAGGGACTATACTGCACCTAATGTGGGGGACTATACTGCATCTAATGTGGGGGAACTATACTGCACCTAATGTGGGGAATTATACTGCACCTAATGGGAGGGACTATACTGAACCTAATGTGGGGGAACTATACTGCACCTAATGTGGGGGACTATACTGCTCCTAATGTGAGGGACTATACTGAACCTAATGTGGGGGAACTATACTGCACCTAATGTGGGGGAACTGTACTGCACCTAATGTGGGGGACTATACTGAACGTAATGTGAGAGAACTATATTTTACCTTTCATGAACAAGAAAATGACGATGTGCTGGTATAATGACACAACACTATGGGGCTGGTATTTCTTTTTTTCCAGGGCTGGTTCTCACACCCAGTCCGGCCCTGTTTACGATGAGGTTTCGGCTACTGTTAGTGTTAAGAAAGTGCAATTCCTATCTACTTAGATAGCATAGATCAATGTTATGCAGTACATTGATCTATGTAAGCCATCTAATAATGGCTTATGCTAGGCCCCTTGGGAGGGGGGAAATGCATAACAAAAAATAAAAAAATATTTTAAAAAAATTCCCCCAATAAAAATGTAAATCCCTCCTGTTACCATTTTTCTAATTAAACACTGTAAAGTAACAAAGCAAACAAAAAAATATGTATTAGTTATCACTGCGTGCATAATTGTCCGAACTATTAAATTATTATATTCCTAAACCCACTAGGTCAACTAGGTCAAAAAATTCCAAATGGCAAAATTTTTTGTTAACATAACATCCCAGAACAAAAGTGATCAAAAGCTAGACCTAAAAAAAAAACTACCCAAATGTGGTACCAATACACTGCTCCGTAGGTGGAAAATAAAAAAAAGTCACCACCCCTCTGTCTACTTCATAAAATTTACACCAGGTCAGTACCCCCTACAATAACCCTCAGTCCAGCACCCATACTATGACCTACATACACACAGATCGCCTCCCCTCAACTTTTTCTTACACTGTACTACTGCAGCTACTCGTACCACCCACCACCACGCCTGCTGATGTTTCTACAAGGCCTATACAACCCTAGGATTCATAATAAGAGCACATTTTGTGGGTTTCCATTGGTAAAAACCTATATGTTTTACTTTTCAGGACACAACTCCTGTTGCTACTCCTAAAAGCCATTGCTTCTTCCAATACGTTTTGTGCATTTTAACACCGGCAGGCATCCAAAATCTACTATAGCATTAACCTGTTAAGGACCAAGGACGTACGCTTACATCATGGCGAATTTCGGTCCCTGCCGCGTGCAGGGCGGGGACCGACCAGGGTGACTGCTGATATCGATCAGCAGGCACCCCGTGCAAATGCCGAGGGGGGTCATCGGACCCCTCCATGTCGGCGATCGCGGCAGATCGTTGGTGAATTCACACCAACGATCTGCCGCTATTCGGGTGATGACCCTGAGATACAAGGTGATCGGGGGTGTACAATACACCCCCAATTACCCCCTGTATCTATGGGGAGGTGGCAATTTCGTCACCCCCCCAGGATCGCTACTATTGGCTGGACAATAGCAGCTGGCAGGGGAGGAGTTAACAGCATCCTCCTGCAGTGTCCGCCGCTGGCTGAGCTCAGTCAGCGGTCAGAGCTGCCGGAGGATGCCGGGGACCCCCCCTCTGCCAAGATCGGAGCCCCCTCAGGAGATGAGAAGCCCCCATAGAACAGGGAAAGAAACCAGCCCAGGGAAAGGTAGGGTAAAAAGTAAAAAAAAAAGTAAAAAAAAAAGTAAAATCTCCCCCCCCCCCCGACCCCCTAATAGGTCCCCAAGGGTCCACCACAGTTTTTTCAGTGTGACCCAGGCCCTATTAGGGGTTCAGGGCGCTACATTCCTGTGTTCTTCATCGTTCTCCTCATCATCTAGTACTGATAATGAGTCACCTGTACGGCGGCAGAGACGCCGCCAGGCAAGGCCACGCACCCCCCATGGTAGTGGCCCAGTGGCCGGCGCTAGTGCGAGTGGTGATGCCACACGTACTAGGAGACCGACCCCCAGACAAATTTACCGGAGCCCCCTTCCAGTGAACCTGTCTGGAGACCCCCAGAGGGTTATCAGCCACGGGTTCCGGAGTTTGTTGGCGACTCCAGAATCCGGATTGACAATTCTGGATTCACTGAAATTGACTATTTCAGTTATTTTTTCAGTGACAGTTTTGTCAATCAGATGGTGGAGCAGACGAATCTGTACGCCCAGCAGTTCATCGCGCACCACCATGATTTCGTTTTGGGCCAGGCCCAATGAATGGTACGCAATTGATGCTGCAGAAATTTGGACATTTTGGGGCCTCGTGCTGCACATGGGCCTGGTCAAAAAGCCAAGTGTAAGGCAGTAATGGAGCGGGGACGTGCTATATCAGACCCCGCTTTACAATATGGCCATGGCACAGAAGCGGTTCGAGGCCATTCAGAAATGCCTGCATTATGCAGATAATGCGGCATGTCCACCCTGAAGTGATCCCACCTATGACCGGCTTTACAAAGTGAGGCCGGTCATCGATCACTTTTGGGCCAAATTTTTGGAGGCCTACGTACCCCTAAGGGAGCTCTCGGTTGATGAGTCTCTTATCAGTTTTAAGGGGAGACTCATCTTCCGCCAGTATATTCCCTCGAAGCGAGCGCGGTATGGCGTGAAACTCTAGAAACTTTGCGAGAGTACCTCCAGGTACACTCTCAAGTTTAGAGTGTATGAGGGACGAGATTCCCGTATTGAACCCCTAGATTGTTCCCCCACTCTGGGTGTTAGCGGGAAAATCGTTTGGAGCCTTGTGTACCCATTGCTGGATAAGGGTTACCACCTTTACGTGGACAACTTTTATACCAGCATCCCTCTCTTCACATCCCTTGCCGCCAGATCCACTTCCGTTTGTGGGACCGTGCGGAAAAGCTAGAGAGGCCTTTAAATTTTCTGCAGACACCTATGCCCAAGGGTGAGTCCCGTGCCCTTACCCATGAAAACCTGTTGCTGGTCAGGTATAAGGATAAGAGGGATGTCCTTATGCTGACCACTATTCATGGTAACGACAGCTCACCCGTCCCTGTGCGAGGTACCACAACACCGTTCCTCAAGCCCGATTGTATTCTGGACTACAATCGGTATATGGGGGGGAGTTGATCTTTCTGATCAAGTCCTCAAGCCATACAACACCATGCGGAAAACACGGCTATGGTACAAAAAAGTTGCGGTCTACTTGGTACAGGTTGCCATGTGCAATGCTTTTGTACTGTCCCAGTATGCTGGCAACACAGGGACATACCTTAAATTTCAAGAAGAAGTCCTAAAGGTCCTGATCTTTGCTGACCGGGAAAGAGCAGGCCGGACTTCCCAAGGAACTGGAGTTATAGGTGTCAGGATTGTCCCAGGCCAACACTTTCCAGGTGAAGTCCCACACACTGGAAAGAAGGGACGAACCCAGAAAAGATGCATAGTGTGTCACAAGAGGGGGATACGAAAGGACAGGAGGGGGATACAGAAGAACAAGAGGGGGATATGGAAGGACACCACCACTCAATGTGACACTTGCCCTGATCATCCGGGCCTCAGCATTAAGGATTGCTTCAGAGAGTATCACACTTCCATGGAGTTCTAAATTTTCCCTTTTCATTTTAATTTTCCATAATTTATCCCCAATGTACCAAGTCCAGAGTACATTGCAAATGTTAACCCGATAAAATCTCTAAATTGCCCCAAAAACAATTTAAAAAGAAAAAACAACTAAAAACCTGATAAGACCTCTAGGGGTATTTTTTTTTTTTAAATGGGTCATGGGTCACTGAGTCACTATCATCGGGGACTTTTTATGTTACCTCAAATGCGCAGCGCTCTCTCTCCACCTGAGCGGGCTGCGCATTTGAGGCAACAGGTAAGGGACGGCCACACACGTCATATTCCCAGAATGATGATTCAGAGCATAGAGTTTGGGGCGGGCATATTCATTAGTTTTGGCTATGCTCTGGGTCATCATTCTGGGAACATAACCTGTTTTATTTTTTTATGTCCCACTGTACCCCATTTTAGTTACTTAGTGTACCCCAGTTATTTACCCCATGTAATGCCCCTTGAGGGGGGGTCCCCCTGTTCCTGCTCCATAGGCAGCAACGCGAAAGCTCACGACCCTGACTGATCTCCTGCTCTTAAGAGTACAGTGTGCACCCGTCAAGCTCCTATCATCCAGCCATGAGGTATATCCTTACTCCAAAGAAATGTATCTACAAATTCATGGTGACATTTTCTCCTGTTACCACTTGTGAAAATGAAAAATTTGGGGTAACCCCAGCATTTTAGTGTAAAAAATCAAATTTTTCCTTTTCACATCCCATCATAATAAACATGTATCAAACACCTGTGAGGTGTTAAGGCTCACTGTACCCCATGTTACGTTCCTTGAGGGGTGTAATTTTCAAAATAGTACGCCATGTGTTTTTTTTTTTTTTTGCTGTTATGGCACCATAGGGGCTTCCTGAATGCGATATGCCCCCCCCCCCCCCATTTCAGCAAAATTTGCAAATATGACTCCTTCTCTTCTGAGCATTGTAGTGCGCCCACAGTGCACTTGACGTCCACACATGGGGTACTTCCATACTCAGAAGAGATGGGGTTACAAATTTTGGGGGGCATTTTATCCTATTGCCCCTTGTAAAAATGTAAAATTTGCGGCAAAACCAGCATTTTAGTGAAAAAAAATTATAATTTACACATCCAACTTTAACGAAAAGTCTTCAAACACCGGTGGGGTGTTAAGGTTCACTGTACCCCTTGTTACGTTCCTTGAGGGGTGTAGTTTCCAAAATAGTATGCCGTGTTTTTTTGTTTTTTTTTTGCTGTCCTGGCACCATAGGGGCTTCCTAAATGGGACATGCCCCCCAAAAACCATTCCAGGAAAATTTGCTTTCTAAAAGCCAAATGTGACTCCTTCTCTTCTGAGCTTTGTAGTGCGCCAGCAGTGCACTTGACGCCCACACGTGGGGTATTTCCATACTCAGAAGAGATGGGGTTACAAATTTTGGGGGGCATTTTATCCTATTACCCCTTGTAAAAATGTAAAATTTGGGGGAAAACCAGCATTTTAGTGAAAAAATTATAATTTACACATCCAACTTTAACGAAAAGTCGTCAAACAACTGTGGGGTGTTAAGGCTCACTAGACCCCTTGTTACGTGCCTTGAGGGGAGTAGTTTCCAAAATGGCATGCCATGTGGTTTTTTTTCCACTGTTCTG
This sequence comes from Hyla sarda, assembly GCF_029499605.1. Classification (NCBI taxonomy): domain Eukaryota; kingdom Metazoa; phylum Chordata; class Amphibia; order Anura; family Hylidae; genus Hyla; species Hyla sarda. The sequence continues at coordinate 571,767 of NC_079191.1, forward strand.
GCACCATAGGAGCTTCCTAAATGTGACATGCCCCCCAAAAACCATTTCAGAAAAACTCACTCTCCAAAATCCCACTGTCGCTCCTTCCCTTCTGAGCCCTCTACTGCGCCCGCTGAACACTTGACATACACATATGAGGTTTTTCCTTACTCAACAGAAATTGGGGTACAAATTTTAGGATGATTTCTCTCATTTTACCACTTGTAAAAATTCAAAAACTGGGTCTACAAAAACATGCGAGTGTAAAAAATGAAGATTTAGAATTTTCTCCTTTACCTTGCTACTATTCCTGTGAAACATCTAAAGGGTTAACACACTTACTGAATGTTATTTTGAATACTTTGAGGGGTGCAGTTTTGATAATACGGTCATTTGTGGGGAATTTCTAATATGAAGGCCCTTCAAATCCACTTCAAAACTGAACTGGTCCCTGAAAAATTCAGACTTTGAAAATTTTGTGAAAAATTGGAAAATTACTGCTGAACTTTGAAGCCCTCTGATGTCTTCCAAAAGTAAAAACATCTCAACTTTATGATGCAAACATAAAGTAGACATATTGTATTTGTGAATCAATATATAATTTCTTTGGAATGTCCATTTTCCTTATAAGCAGAGAACTTTAAAGTTAAAAAAATGCAAAATTTTCAATTTTTTCATAAAATTTTGGAATTTTTCACCAAGAAATGATATAAGTAGCGACAAAATTTGACCTCTAACATAAAGTAGAATATGTCACAAAAAAACAATCTTGGAATCAGAATGAAAGGTAAAAGCATCCCAGAGTTAATAATGCTTAAAGTGACAGTGGTGAGATGTGCAAAAAACGCTCTGGTCCTTAAGGCCAAAATGGGCCTGTCCTTAAGGGGTTAAACAAGCTGTTAGTCTCCATGTGTCACCGCATGTCGCCATAACTGAGCATTAAAACCACCTTAAACTAGCTGAATACATTCCTAGCAGCATTATACAGGGCTTTAGAGCTATTAGGCATTGTTATGTACGCATTTTAGGTTTCTGCTTTGTTCAAAAAGGATAATTTTTACTTATCAGTGTCACCTGTGGATATCCATAGATCCCAGTGATCTCCGCTATGGAGAGGCTGGAGGAAGACGTCAAGTGTCCAATAAAAGCCACCACTTTGTTCTCCTCATCACAGTTGTAGTTGGGGACGGCTTCTTCTCTCCCTGACAGTATACTCAGTGCACTCTGTACAGCTTTATGTTCTATCATACAGGAGTCATAGATCTTGTATCCCAGAGTGATATTAGGTAAGATATCAGATCTTCTGTTTATTTCTTCTATGGAAAATATGAAGACCAGGAGATGTCTCAGGAAATGGAGAGTTGGTCTGGATAAGAATATGGAGAAACATTAGATTTTGTATTACATTGCCCAAATAGTCTGGAATATCTTCTTATAACATTACAAACCTGTGTCTGTCTCACCCAACATGCCCCATATCAGAGTTCAATAGAGTGTTCAAATATCACCAACATACAGCGCTCACATCAGAGTGCCATAGAGAGTCCAAATATCACCAACATGCCTCATACACAGGGTTTAAGTTCCATGCCCTAAACTATCATTACCAATTTCTATTTTACAGAAAAAAAACACTAAAACTTACCTTTAAATAGTCACTATAATATCACAAATTATACCAACAAAATGTGAGTCTCATGCCACCGTGAGGATAAAACCAAGATTCATGTCTCACGGAGATGATCTTGAGGGTGATGGCCGGTCAAATATGCTGGAACATGCCAGATGTTAGTCAACCATGATGGTTAAGTAACATCCAGCATCTTCCTGCATATTTGACAGGCCATCACCCTCAAGATCATCTCTATGAGATTATCATTGTCTCCTGACGAATGGGTCAAGAAACGCGTCGAGACTTTATGATTGTTCATACCATCAGGTCCAGATAAGTACATACAGCTATGAGTTGAATGGCTCTCTATCTTGAGCAACATTGAATTCTGGGGTCATTTATGGTATATTATATGCCATAATATGCTAATATGCATCTGTAATGAAAGGTGACATTCCATGTTTATGTTGTATATGTCAACATGTTCTCCATCTGGTGTTGCATATATTGACACCTCTTCTATCCTGTGTGATCCCGCTCCGAGGTCACAGCAGTTGATCTGCATAATATCTATCTTTTTTATTTATGTATTTTTGTGCTGTAGATATCTATATACTAAGTATAATGATTGGTATCAAGACATCTTCATTGATCACCTGAATACCTGACATAAGATTCGAGTATTATATATAATACATTCATAGCACCTTGTCTGTATATGGCTAAGCCTAAGACAAGACATTTATAATTTTTTTACAGTTCAATTGTTGGTTATAGGAGATATCCTACCCTTCTCTTATCTCAATCCAGTCAGACAGGGACTGTTGAGTGATATTGTGAGTTTCCTTTTTGTAATAGGGCAATTTGAGGAGCGTAAGGGGTAGGTTCCAGAGCGGGGCCATCCTTTAAGGACGTATCAGTTCATCTAGGAATAGGGGTAGGACAAGGCTTTATTTAGAGGGCCACATAGGTAGTGGCCGTTGATCATAGGCCTTGCACCGACCTATGTCCTCCCTCCCCTTCCTCCCGAATCCCCCCCATCTACCCTTTAGCTTTTGTACCTATCTGGACCTCTTAACAAAGTAGTCTCCTGATTGTAGGAGCATTTTTTGTTCAAGCATCCAGATTGTGGGAATAGGTGTTTATTTTTCTAAACCACTACCGATGGCTAACCTGGTAGATGGTGTTTTGAGATTCACAAATTTAATCTTGGTTTTATCCTCATGGTGGGTTGAGTCTCACATTTTGGTGGTACAATTTGTGATATTATAGGGACTGTTAAAAGTTAAGTAAAATTTTTTTTCTGTGAAGTGATTTTTTGCTAACACTAATTGGTTTATTAGATTTCTGTGATTTTGTTTTTCAATTTCTATTTTACATTGTTTTCCACGTAATATCAAAGATTCCTTTGCAGAAAAAAGTCACATTTTAGTTTTGTTCACTGTCGAGCTTATGGGAAACAGTTCAAAAAATGAAGCAGGAAGATGGCAAATAATAAAAATATACAGCGCTTACATCAGAGTGTCCAAATAACACCAACATACAGCGCTCACATCATAGTGTCACAGAGTGTCCAAATAACACCAACATACAGTGCTCACATCAGAGTGCCATAGTCTCTAAATAACACCAACATACAGTACTCACATCATAGTGCCATAGAGTGTCCAAATAACACCAACATACAGCGCTCACATCCTAATGCCAGAGTGTCCAAATAACACCAACATACAGAACTCACATCATAGTGCCATAGAGTGTCCAAATAATACCAACATACAGCGCTCACATCAAAGTGCCATGGAGTGTCCAAATAATACCAGCATACAGCGCTCACATCATAGTGCCATAGAGTGTCCAAATAACACCAACATACAGTGCTCACATCAGAGTGCCATAGTCTCTAAATAACACCAACATACAGTACTCACATCATAGTGCCATAGAGTGTCCAAATAACACCAACATACAGCGCTCACATCCTAATGCCAGAGTGTCCAAATAACACCAACATACAGCACTCACATCATAGTGCCATAGAGTGTCCAAATAATACCAACATACAGCGCTCACATCAAAGTGCCATGGAGTGTCCAAATAATACCAGCATACAGCGCTCACATCATAGTGCCATAGAGTGTCCAAATAATACCAACATACAGCGCTCACATCAGAGTGCCATGGAGTGTCCAAATAATACCAACATACAGCGTTCACATCAGAGTGCCATGGAGTGTCCAAATAACACCAACATACAGCGCTCACATTATAATGCCAGAGTGTCCAAATAATACCAACATACAGGACTCACATCAGAGTGCTATAGAGTGTCCAAATAATACCAACATACAGCACTCACATCATAGTGCCATAGAGTGTCCAAATAATACCAACATACAGCACTCACATCATAGTGCCATAGAGTGTCCAAATAATACCAACATACAGAGCTCACATCATAGTGCCATAGAGTGTCCAAATAACACCAACATACAGCGCTCACATCCTAATGCCAGAGTGTCCAAATAACACCAACATACAGCACTCACATCATAGTGCCATAGAGTGTCCAAATAATACCAACATACAGCGCTCAAATCAAAGTGCCATGGAGTGTCCAAATAATACCAGCATACAGCGCTCACATCAGAGTGCCATGGAGTGTCCAAATAATACCAACATACAGCGCTCACATCAGAGTGCCATGGAGTGTCCAAATAACACCAACATACAGCGCTCACATTATAATGCCAGAGTGTCCAAATAACACCAACATACAGCACTCACATCAGAGTGTCATAGAGTGTCCAAATAATACCAACATACAGGACTCACATTAGAGTGCTATAGAGTGTCCAAATAATACCAACATACAGCACTCACATCATAGTGCCATAGAGTGTCCAAATAATACCAACATACAGCACTCACATCATAGTGCCATAGAGTGTCCAAATAATACCAACATACAGAGCTCACATCATAGTGCCATAGAGTGTCCAAATAACACCAACATACAGCGCTCACATCAGAGTGCCATAGAGTGTCCAAATAATACCAACATACAGCACTCACATCATAGTGCCATAGAGTCTCCAAATAATACCAACATACAGCGCTCACATCAGAGTGTCACAGAGTGTCCAAATAATACCAACATACAGCACTCACATCATAGTGCCATAGAGTGTCCAAATAATACCAACATACAGCGCTCCCATCATAGTGCCATAGAGTGTCCAAATAATACCAACATACAGAGCTCACATTAGAGTGCCATAGAGTGTCCAAATAATACCAACATACAGCGCTCACATCAGAGTGCCACAGAATGTTCAAGTAATATCAACATACAGTGCTCACATCAGAGTGCCATAGAGTGTCCAAATAATACCAACATACAGAGCTCACATCATAATGCCATAGAGTGTCCAAATAATACCAACATACAACGCTCACATCAGAGTGTTATAGAGTGTCCAACTAATTCCAACATACAGCACTCACATCAGAGTGCTATAGAGTGTCCAAATAATACCAACATACAGCACTCACATCATAGTGCCATAGAGTGTCCAAATAATACCAACATACAGCGCTCACATCAGAGTGTCACAGAGTTTCCAAATAATACCAACATACAGCACTCACATCATAGTGCCATAGAGTGTCCAAATAATACCAACATACAGCACTCACATCATAGTGCCATAGAGTGTCCAAATATTACCAACATACAGAGCTCACATCAGAGTGCCATAGAGTGTCCAAATAACACCAACATACAGCGCTCACATCAGAGTGCCACAGAGTGTCCAAATAACACCAACATACAGCACTCACATCATAGTGCCATAGAGTGTCCAAATAACACCAACATACAGTGCTCACATCAGAATGCCATAGAGTGTCCAAATAATACCAACATACAGCGCTCACATCAGAGGTTTTAAATAGTACTCAAGTACACAACATGCACCTCTCTTACAGGAACAGAACAATCTGTAATGTCAACATAATAATGGCAGCCATAAGAGATGAGCGAGCCGAGAACTGCAAATCTGGATTCAACCTGAATTTTGGGGTGGCCACGCTTGCAGTACTTTCAAACATTTTGGCTTTCGCGAACTGTGAAATGTGCAAAATAATAACATAAAGGATAAAGAACACATGGTGTTTTGGTGCCCTGAGGAAGCAGGAAGTACTGGGGCAGTGAGATGACATTAAGGTAGACCAGCATTCCTTGAAACAATCACACGGTAATGCAATGATTTGCTGGTTTATGTGTCAATATCCAACAGAAAATGAGTCAATATCAGACAGCAAAGAGGGTAGGGTTTTAGACACAAAAAAAGCCCCATATACTGCCGTCATTCCAGCATTCTGGAGAGAGAGTAGGAGCAAGCAGGGCCGGTTTTAGACTAAGTGTGGCCCTGGGCAAAATTAAATATGGAGCCCCCGAATTGCATGGCCAAAGATTTTATTGGTTTCCTCTGTTTTGTGATACAGAATACACGGCACTAGGTTACTGATCACGCACCATGTGAATACGGCCTGAGATCTCAATGAGGGGAAAAGCATCTAAGACCATAACACAAAACATATCAGGGTCCAAATCTAAGATCTATAGTAAATATTTTCTGTGTTTAAGAGAACGTTCACATATTCGTAACTAGCAGTAGGTTTCCACTGTGAGTTACGCTACCATGCACTTGTTTGACAGTCTGTAATTGTGGCAGGTTAACAAACCCGTTAAAATGAATGGTAGCGTAACCCGCACAGGTTTTTCTGCAGTGGAAAACCGGCTGCTAGTTAAGAGTGTGTGAATGTACCCTGAAGGGGAACTTCTGAAAAAACGATGTATCCACTATGTCCGGGCTACAAGAATAAAAATAATAAACTTTAACTAAACTTTCACCGCTCCCCTGGTGCTGCCAATATCGCAGTCCCATCCTCCTGTCCTGGTCTTCTTCTGGATTTTGGTGCCCAATTAAAATAATATATAATATTAATGATCCCGTACAGTGAACGGTGTATACATAAAAAGAAACAAACAACCTCAAATTGCTGCTTTTTTGGTCACATCATTTATTTCAGTAAATAAAATAAAAAGTGAACAAAAAGTCACAGATACGCAAAAGTGAAACCAATAAAAACTACAGGTAACAGGGTCAGAATAGGGCAATTTTACATACTGATTTTGTTAAAAAGTATGAGTTTTTTTTTTTAAATCAGTACAATAATAGTAAAGCATGTAACCATGGGCATCATTTTAATCATATTGACCTACTCAATACAGAAAATATGGACTTTTTAATGTAAAGTGCACTGCTTAAAAATTATACCCCCCAAAAGCTGCAAAATTGTGGTATTCTTTTTAATTTCCCCACAAAATAATATTTTTGGGTTCGCCGTATATTTTATGGTAAGAGGATTGATGTCACTACAAAGTACAATTGTCACGCCAAAAAAACAAGCCTCATATGGGTCTGTGGATGGAAACAAAGAGTTATGACTCTCAGAAGATGCAAAAATAAAACCCGGCCGTGTCCTGAGTGGTTCAAATATGAAATCACACCCCCACTCCCCATTTCTAAGGTGTAACTATACACTGTTCCCTATGGCACCCCCCCCCATCCTTTCCCCTTACCTTCTACTCTCCTCTCCTATGTTTGCTAAACCCATGGACAGCATACACAGACTTACTATGACTTACTATGACTCCTATTGGCTTAGAGTCCTGACGACGTCACCAAGGTCCTAGAAGATCCAAATTAAGTGTGTGTGCTGCCTGTAAGATCTGTGCAGCCTGGACAGCTTTCAAGCTTTATTCTCAATACTGTATTCAGGGGTGGACTGGGAATGAAAACCAGCCCTGGAAATAATTGCAAAACAGTCCTACAGCCACTGATATCGGGACACAGACATATTCCTTTTTTTTTTTTTTTTTTGGGGGGGAGAGGGGGATAAATATATATATGCATATATATATGTGTGTGTGTGTGTGTGTATATATATATATATATATATATATATATATATATATATATATATATATACAGGGTGGGCCCTTTATATGGATACACCTCAATAAAATGGGAATGGTTGGTGATATTAACTTCCTGTTTGTGGCACATTAGTATATGTGAGGGGGGAAACTTTTCAAGATGGGTGGTGACCATGGCTGCCATTTTGAAGTCGGCCATTATGAATCCAACTTTTGTTTTTTCAATAGGAAGAGGGTCATGTGACACATCAAATTTATTGGGAATTTCACAATAAAAACAATGATGTGCTTGGTTTTAACATAATTTTATTCTTTCATGAGTTATTTGCAAGTTTCTGACCACTTATAAAATGTGTTCAATGTGCTGCCCATTGTGTTGGATTGTCAATGCAACCCTCTTCTCCCACTCTTCACACACTGATAGCAACACCGCAGGAGAAATTCTAGCACAGACCTCCAGTATCCATAGTTTCAGGTGCTGCACATCTCGTATCTTCACAGCATAGACAATTGCCTTCAGATGACCCCAAAGATAGAAGTCTAAAGGGGTCAGATCGGGAGATCTTGGGGGCCATTCAACTGGCCCACAACGACCAATCCACTTTCCAGGAAACTGTTCCTCTAGGAATGCTCGGACCTGACACCCATAATGTGGTGGTCACCATCTTGCTGGAAAAACTCAGGGAACGTGCCAGCTTCAGTGCATAAAGAGGGATACACATCATCATGGAGCAATTTCACATATCCAGTGGCCTTGAGGTTTCCATTGATGAAGAAAGGCCCCACTATCTTTGTACCCAATATACCACACCAGACCATCAATTTTTGTGTTCCAACAGTCTTGGAGGGATCTATCCAATGTGGATTAGTGTCAGAACAATAGCAGTGGTTTTGTTTGTTAACTTCACCATTCACATCTGAAGGCAATTGTCTATGCTGTGAAGATACAAGATGTGCAGCACCTGAAACTATGTATACTGGAAGCCTGTGCTAGCATTTCTCCTGCGGTCTATATAGTAGTATATAGCAGTGTATATGGATACTGGAAGCCTGTGCTAGCATTTCTCCTGCGGTGTTGCTATCAGTGTGGGAAGAGTTGGAGAAGAGGGTTGCATTGACAATCCAACACAATGGGCAGCACATTGAACACATTTTATTAGTCATAAATAATGATGAAACTTGCAAATAACTCATGAAAGAATAAAGTTACGTTAAAACCAAGCACATCATTGTTTTTCTTGTGAAATTCCCAATAAGTTTGATGTGTCACATGACCCTCTTCCTATTGAAAAAACAAAAGTTGGTTTCAAAATGGCCAACTTCAAAATGGCCGCCATGGTCACCACCCATCTTGAAAAGTTTCCCCCCTCACATATACTAATGTGCCACAAACAGGAAGTTAATATCACCAACCATTCCCATTTTATTACGGTGTATCCATATAAATGGCCCACCCTGTATACACACACACACACATATATATATGTGTTAATATTGTCTCAGTATACAGGATTTAGGCAGTGTGTGGGTATATGTATATATATATATATATATATATATATATATATATATATATATATATATACATATACCCACACACTGCCTAAATCCTGTATACTGAGACAATATTACCACCACTAATATTTGGATTGCAGTCAGGGACCGGAGTGAGAAATCGGAGGCACTGCGGGAGCTTTGGGGGTATGTAAAGGTTTATTTTTTTTCATATATAACATAGAATGGGCAAGCTTCTAGATAAACAAAACCCTCCATCTGGATAATCCCTTTAAGCCTCCTGTGCTCCATATACATCACACCAAGTCTATATAACACCACCATGCCATGTGTAAATAATGCCGCCATTCAATGATTCTGGTAAAAACAACTATACCAATATTGCCACCATACTGAGATTTGATACACATACAAGGTTGGCAGGTAGAGTCTCCACAATCAGTGCTGGATAAATGAATATATTTCTGATCAGACAAATTCAGAGGCAGAATAATCTTTTCTGTTAGGGTCTATTCACATGTACAGTATCCTGGGCATATTTGATGCACAGGATTTGAAGATGCAGATTTGAAGCTGTGTTCAATTAGTTTACATTGAAATCTGCAGCTTCAAATTATGTGGATCAAATATGCGTTATGTTATTTTCTTTTCCCATCTTCTCACTCCTCCCCAAACCGCCATGATGACTACAAAACCTGTGAAATAACTTCCATACTACAATACAGCCAGGGAACCTCTATACCAGAGAGCACCCATAAAAGTCAGCCAGCTGGAACTGACTTTGTAGTGCACTTAATGGGGTACTCCGCTACTCGAAATTTTACCGCAACTTTGCACAAATCACTGCAAAATACAGTATTGTGAGTGTGGATATAAATATGTTCAGGGGGCCCTCTTTTGGATGGGGGCCCCGGGCAACTACCCAGGTTGCCCCACCCTAATGCCGATCCTGGGAGCAAGCACTGCAGAAGCCAGAAACCCTTCTCATTCTAACCCCCCACCCCCAAGCAGGCTTAGTACAAACCCTGATATATACAATTCCACAGCAAAGTGATATAAGCTTTGATCTGTGGGCTGATCTCAGGGACCTCCTGTCCCTACCTGCAAAAGTTTGATCGTGTATTACAAATCTCAGCCAGCAGTGTTTCAGCCCATAAATAGTATAACATACAAATATCTATACAACTGAGCTGTGGGCTGACCTGTATGATAGCAATACGTATGTAAAGCGCCGTGGATGCAAAAAAGCCATCTAAAGCTTCTTTACGTATATTTTCAGGGTTTAATCACAAACACAGTAATCCTACCTGATTGTAAGATAACACAGCAGTTTAACTCCAGGCTGTGTCATTTAGCCACAGTATGTTCTTCTCATGCTGCCACCAACTCCACGCTGTGTCATTGAGTCACTATATGTTCTCCTCATGCTGCTGCCACCTCCACGCTGTATTGTTTAGCAACGATATGGTCTCCTCATGCTGCCACCAACTCCAGGCTGTGTCATTTAGCCCATATATGTTCTTCTCATGCTGCCACCACCTCCACTCTGTGTCATTCAGCCACTATATGGTTTCCTCATGCTGCCACCACCTCCAGGCTGTGTCATTTGGCCAATATGTTGTCTCCTCATGCTGCCGCCAACTCCAGGCTGTCATTCAGTCACTTTATGGTCTCCTAATGCTTCCGCCATCTCCAGGCTGTGTCATTCAGCTACTATATGGTTTCCTCATGCTGCTGCCACCTCCATGCTGTGTTTTTCAGCTACTATGAGGTCTCCTCATGTTGCCGCCTACTCCAGGCTGTGTCACTCAGCCACTATATGTTCTTCCCATGATGCCACCACCTCCACGTTGTGTCATTCAGCCACTATATGGTCTTCTCATGCTGCCGCCAACTTCAGGCTGTGTCATTCAGCCATTACACATTCTCCTAAGGTTGACGCCACCTCCACACTGTTTCAATCCGGCACTATATGATCTCCTCATGCATCCACCACCTCCACGCTGTCTCATTCTGCCACCACATATTCTCCTCTTGCTGTTGCCAACTTCAGGCTGTCTCTTTCTACCACCATATGATCTCCTCATGCTGATGCCAGCTCCAAGCTATTTCTATACTCCCACCATATGTTCTCCTCATGCTGCTGCCACCTCCAGGCTGTGTCATTCAGCCACTATATGGTCTCCTCATGCTGCCGACAACTCTAGGCTGTGTCAATGAGCCACTATATGGTCTCCTCATGCTGCCGAAAACTCCAGGCTGTCTCATTCAGCCACTATATGGTCTCCTCATGCCTCTGCCACCTCCAGACTGTGTCATTTATCCACTATATTTTCTTATTATATTGCCGCCAACTCCAGGCAGTGTCACTCAGCCACTATATGTTCTTTCCATGATGCCACCTGCCAGCTCCAAGCTGTTTCATACTGCCACCATATGTTCCCCTCATGCTGCTGCCACCTCCAGGCTGTGTCATTCAGCCACTATATGGTCTCCTCATGCTTCTGCCACCTCCAGGCTGTGTCATTCAGCCACTATGTGTTCTCCTTCATGCTGCCGCCACCTCAGGCTGTGTCATATAGCCACTATATGTTCTCCTCATGCTGCTGCCACCTCCAGGCTGTGTCATTCAACCACTATATGGTCTCCTCATGCTGCCGACATCACCAGGCTGTGTCAATAAGCAATTATATGGTCTCCCCATGCTGCTGCCAACTTCAGTCTGTCTCATTCAGCCACTATATGGTCTCCTCATGCTGCTGCCACCTCCACGCTGTGTTTTTCAGCCACAATATGATCTCCTCATGATTCCACCAACTCCAGTCTGTGTTATTTAGCTACTATATGTTCTTCTCATGCTGCCACCACCTCCACTCTGTGTCATTCAGCCACTATATGGTCTCCTCATGCTGCCGAAAACTCCAGGCTGTCTCATTCAGCTACTATATGGTCTCCTCCTGCTTCTGCCACCTCCAGGCTGTGTCATTTATCCACTATATTTTCTTATTATGCTGCCGTCAAATCCAGGCAGTGTCACTGAGCCACTATATGTTCTTCCCATGATGCCACCACCTCTACGTTGTGTCACTCAGCCACTATATGGTCTTCCCATGCTGCTGCCAACTACAGGCTGTGTCATTCAGCCATTACACATTCTTCTAAGGTTGTCGCCACCTCCACGCTGTGTCAATCTGGCACTATATGGTCTCCTCATGCATCTGCCACCTCCAGGCTGTCTCATTCTGCCACTATATGTTCTCCTCATGCTGATGCCAACTCCAGGCTTTCTCATACTGCCACCATATGTTCTCCTCATGCTGCCGCCAACTCTAGGCTGTGTCATTCAGCCACTATGTAGTCTTCTCATGCTTCTGTCACCTCCCTTGTGTCATTCAGCAACTATATGTTCTCCTCATGCTGTCGCAAACTTCAGGCTGCGTCATTCAGCCACTATATGCTGCAGCAAACTCCAGGCTCCATATAGTCTCCTCATGCTTCCGCCACCTCCAGGCTGTCTCATTCTGCCACTATATGTTCTCCTCATGCTGATGCCAGCTTCAAGCTGTTTCATACTGCCACCATATGTTCTCCTCATGCTGCTGCCACCTCCAGGCTATGTCATTCAGCTACTATATGGTCTCCTCATGTTTCCGCCACCTCCATGGTATGTCATTCAGCCACTATATGTTCTCCTCATGCTGCCGCCACCTCCACGCAGTGTTATTCTGGCACTATATGGTCTCCTCATGCTTCCGCCACCTCCAGGCTGTCTCATTCTGCCACCATATGTTCTCATCATGCTGATGCCAGCTCCAAGCTGTTTCATTCTGCCACCATATGTTCTCCTCATGCTGCTGCCACCTCCAGGCTGTGTCATTCAGCCACTATATGGTCTCCTCATGCTTCTGCCACCACCAGGCTGTGTCATTCAGCCACTGTGTGTTCTCCTTCATGCTGCCGCCACCTCAGGCTGTGTCATATAGCCACTATATGTTCTCCTCATGCTGCCGCCAACTAAAGGCTGTCTTATTCAGCCACTATATGTTCTCCTCATGCTTCTGCAAACTTCAGGCTGCGTCATTCAGCCACTATATGCTACCGCAAACTCCATGCTGTGTCATTCAGCCACTATGTTGTCTCCTCATGCTGCCACCAACTCCAGGCTGTGTCATTTAGCCACTATATATTCTTCTCATGCTGCCATCAACTCCACACTGTGTCATTCAGTTACTATATGTTCTCCTCATGATTCCGCCTCCTCCAGGCTGTATCATTCTGCCACCATATGTTCTCATGCGGATGCCAACTCCAGGCTGTCTCATTCTGCAACCATATGTTCTCCTCATGCTGATGCCAGCTCCAAGCAGTTTCATACTGCCACCATATGTTCTCCTCATGCTGCTGCCACCTCCAGGCTATGTCATTCAGCCACTATATGGTCTTCTCATACTTCCGCCACCTCCAAGGTATGTCATTCAGCCACTATATGTTCTCCTCATACTGCCACCAACTCCAGGCTGTGTCATTTAGCCACTATATATTCTTCTCATGCTGCCATCAACTCCACACTGTGTCATTCCTGCACTATATGGTCTCCTCATGCTACCGCCACCTCCAGGCTGTATCATTCTGCCACCATATGTTCTCATGCGGATGCCAACTCCAGGCTGTCTCATTCTGCAACCATATGTTCTCCTCATGCTGATGCCAGCTCCAAGCAGTTTCATACTGCCACCATATGTTCTCCTCATGCTGCTGCCACCTCCAGGCTATGTCATTCAGCCACTATATGGTCTTCTCATACTTCCGCCACCTCCAAGGTATGTCATTCAGCCACTATATGTTCTCCTCATACTGCCACCAACTCCAGGCTGTGTCATTCAGCCACTATATTGTCTACTCATGCTTCCACCTTCTCCAGGCTTTGTCATTCAGCCACTATGTTGTCTCCTCATGCTGCCGCCAATTCCAGGTGGTCATTCAGCCACAATATGGTCTCATCATGCTTCCACCACCTCCAAGGTATGTCATTCAGCCACTATATGTTCTCCTCATGCTGCCCACAACTCCAGGCTGTGTCATTCAGCCACTATATGTTCTCCTCATGCTGCCACCACCTCCAAGCTGTGTCATTTGGCCAATATGTTGTCTCCTCATGCTGCCGCCAACTCCAGGCTGTCATTCAGTCACTATATGGTCTCCTAATGCTTCTGTCATCTCAATGCTGTGTCATTAAGCTACTATATGGTCTCCTCATGCAGCCGCCACCTCCAGGCTGTGTAATTCAGCCACTATGTTGTCTCCTCATGCTGCCGCCAACTCCAGGCTGTGTCATTCAGCCACTATATGTTCTCCTCATGCTGCTGCCACCTCCATGCTGTGTTTTTCAGCTACTATGAGGTCTCCTCATGCTGCCACCAACTCCAGGCTGTGTCACTCAGCCACTATATGTTCTTCCCATGATGCCACCACCTCCACGTTGTGTCATTCAGCCACTATATGGTCTTCTCATGCTGCCGCCAACTTCAGGCTGTGTCATTCAGCCATTACACATTCTCCTAAGGTTGACGCCACCTCCACACTGTGTCAATCCGGCACTATATGATCTCCTCATGCATCCACAACCTCCAAGCTGTCTCATTCTGCCACCACATATTCTCCTCTTGCTGTTGCCAACTTCAGGCTGTCTTTTTCTGCCACCATATGATCTCCTCATGCTGATGCCAGCTCCAAGCTATTTTTATACTGCCACCATATGTTCTCCTCATGCTGCTGCCACCTCCAGGCTGTGTCATTCAGCCACTATATGGTCTCCTCATGCTGCCAACAACTCTAGGCTGTGTCAATAAGCCACTATATGGTCTCCTCATGCTGCCGACAACTCCAGGCTGTCTCATTCAGTCACTATATGGTCTCCTCATGTTTCTGCCACCTCCAAGGCTGTGTCATTTATCCACTATATTTTCTTATCTTGCTGCCGCCAACTCCAGGCTGTGTCACTCAGCCACTATATGTTCTTCCCATGCTGCCGCCAACTCCAGGCTGTGTCATTCAGCCATTACACATTCTCCTAAGGTTGTCGCCACCTCCATGCTGTGTCAATCTGGCACTATATGGTCTCCTCATGCATCTGCCACCTCCAGGCTGTCTCATTCTGCCACCATATGTTCTCCTCATGCTGATGCCAACTCCAGGCTTTCCCATACTGCCACCATATGTTCTCCTCATGCTGCCGCCAACTCTAGGCTGTCTCATTCAGCCACTATGTAGTCTACTCATGCTTCTGTCACCTCCCTTGTGTTATTCAGCCACTATATGTTCTCCTCATGCTGTCGCAAACTTCAGGCTGCGTCATTCAGCCACTATATGCTGCAGCAAACTCCAGGCTGTGTCATTCAGCCACTATGTTGTCTCCTCATGATGCCACCAACTCCAGGCTGTGTCATTTAGCCACTATGTGTTCTTCTCATGCTCCCACCTACTCAGCGCAGTGTCATTCCGGCACCATATAGTCTCCCTATGCTTCCGCCATCTCCAGGCTGTCTCATTCTGCCACCATATGTTCTCCTCATGCTGATGCCAGCTTCAAGCTGTTTCATACTGCCACCATATGTTCTCCTCATGCTGCTGCCACCTCCAGGCTATGTCATTCAGCTACTATATGGTCTCCTCATGTTTCCGCCACCTCCAGGGTATGTCATTCAGCCACTATATGTTCTCCTCATGCTGCCGCCACCTCCACGCTGTGTCATTCTGGCACTATATGGTCTCCTCATGCTTCCGCCACCTCCAGGCTGTCTCATTCTGCCACCATATGTTCTCCTCATGCTGATGCCAGCTCCAAGCTGTTTCATACTGCCACCATATGTTCTCCTCATGCTGCTGCCACCTCCAGGCTGTGTCATTCAGCCACTATATGGTCTCCTCATGCTTCTGCCACCACCAGGCTGTGTCATTCAGCCACTGTGTGTTCTCCTTCATGCTGCCGCCACCTCAGGCTGTGTCATATAGCCATTATATGTTCTCCTCATGCTGCCGCCAACTCAAGGCTGTCTCATTCAGCCACTATATGTTCTCCTCATGCTTCTGCAAACTTCAGGCTGCGTCATTCAGCCACTATATGCTACCGCAAACTCCATGCTGTGTCATTCAGCCACTATGTTGTATCCTCATGCTGCCACAAACTCCAGGCTGTGTCATTTAGCCACTATATATTCTTCTCATGCTGCCATCAACTCCACACAGTGTCATTCAGTCACTATATGTTCTCCTCATGCTTCCGCCTCCTCCACGCAGTGTCATTCCTGCACTATATGGTCTCCTCATGCTTCCACCACCTCCAGGCTGTCTCATTCTGTCACCATATGTTCTCCTCATGCGGATGCCAACTCCAGGCTGTCTCATTCTGCAACCACATGTTCTCCTCATGCTGATGCCAGCTCCAAGCTGTTTCATACTGCCACCATATGTTCTCCTCATGCTGCTGCCTCCTCCAGGCTATGTCATTCAGCTACTATATAGTCTCCTCATGTTTCCGCCACCTCCAGGGTATGTCATTCAGCCACTATATGTTCTCTTCATACTGCCGCCACCTCCACGCTGTGTCATTCTGGCTCTATATGGTCTCCTCATGCTTCCGCCACCTCCAGGCTGTCTCATTCTGCCACCATATGTTCTCATCATGCTGATGTCAGCTCCAAGCTGTTTCATACTGCCACCATATGTTCTCCTCATGCTGCTGCCACCTCCAGGCTTTGTCATTCAGCCACTATATGGTCTCCTCATGCTTCTGCCACCTCCAGGCTGTGTCATTCAGCCACTGTGTGTTCTTCTTCATGCTGCCGCCACCTCAGGCTGTTTCATATAGCCACTATATGTTCTCCTCATGCTTCTGCAAACTTCAGGCTGCTCCATTCAGCCACCATGTTGTATCCTCATGCTGCCACAAACTCCAGGCTGTGTCATTTAGCCACTATATATTCTTCTCATGCTGCCATCAACTCCACACTGTGTCATTCAGTCACTATATGTTCTCCTCATGCTTCCGCCTCCTCCACGCAATGTCATTCCTGCACTATATGGTCGCCTCATGCTTCCGCCACCTCCAGGCTGTCTCATTCTGCAACCATATGTTCTCCTCATGCTGATGCCAGCTCCAAGCAGTTTCATACTGCCACCATATGTTCTCCTCATGCTGCTGCCACCTCCAGGCTATGTCATTCAGCCACTATGTGGTCTCCTCATACTTCTGCCACCTCCAAGGTATGTCATTCAGCCACTATATGTTCTCCTCATACTGCCGCCAACTCCAGGCTGTGTCATTCAGCCAATATATGATCTACTCATGCTTCCACCTTCTCCAGGCTGTTTCATTCAGCCACAATATGGTCTCATCATGCTTCCACCACCTACAAGGTATGTCATTCAGCCACTATATGTTCTCCTCATGCTGCCCACAACTCCAGGCTGTGTCATTCAGCCACTATATGTTCTCCTCATGCTGCCACCACCTCCAGGCTGTGTCATTTGGCCAATATGTTGTCTCCTCATGCTGCCGCCAACTCCAGGCTGTCATTCAGTCACTATATGGTCTCCTAATGCTTCCGCCATCTCCAGGCTGTGTCATTAAGCTACTATATGGTCTCCTCATGCAGCCGCCAACTCCAGGCTGTGTAATTCAGCCACTATGTTGTCTCCTCATGCTGCCGCCAACTCCAGGCTGTGTTTTTCAGCTACTATGAGATCTCCTCATGCTGCCGCCAACTCCAGGCTGTGTCACTCAACCACTATATGTTCTTCCCATGATGCCACCTCCTCCACGTTTTGTCATTCAGACACCAAATGGTCTTCTTATGCTGCCGCCAACTTCAGGCTGTGTCATTCAGCCATTACACATTCTCCTAAGGTTGACGCCACCTCCACACTGTGTCAATCCGGCACTGTATGATCTCCTCATGCATCCACCACCTCCACGCTGTCTCATTCTGCCACCACATATTCTCCTCTTGCTTTTGCCAACTTCAGGCTGTCTCTTTTTGCCACCATATGATCTCCTCAGGCTGATGCCAGCTCCAAGCTATTTTTATACTGCCACCATATGTTCTCCTCATGCTGCTGCCACCTCCAGGCTGGGTCATTCAGCCACTATATGGTCTCCTCATGCTGCCGACAACTCTAGGCTGTGTCAATAAGCCACTATATGGTCTCCTCATGCTGCCGACAACTCCAGGCTGTCTCATTCAGCCACTATATGGTCTCCTCATGCTTCTACCACCTCCAGGCTGTGTCATTTATCCACTATATTTTCTGATCATGCTGCCGCCAACTCCAGGCTGTGTCACTCAGCCACTATATGTTCTTCCCAATGCCACCACCTCCACATTGTGTCATTCAGCCACTATATGGTCTTTCCATGCTCCCGCCAACTACAGGCTGTGTCATTCAGCCATAACACATTCTCCTAAGGTTGTCGCCACCTCCACGCTGTGTCAATCTGGCACTATATGGTCTCCTCATGCATCTGCCACCTCCAGGCTGTCTCATTCTGCCACCATATGTTCTCCTCATGCTGATGCCAACTCCAGGCTTTCTCATACTGCCACCATATGTTCTCCTCATGCTGCCGCCAACTCTAGGCTGTCTCATTCAGCCACTATGTAGTCTACTCATGCTTCTGTCACCTCCCTTGTGTCATTCAGCCACTACATGTTCTCCTCATGCTGTCGCAAACTTTAGGCTGCGTCATTCAGCCACTATATGTTGCAGCAAACTCCAGGCTGTGTCATTCAGCCACTATATGGTCTCCTCATGCTGCCAACAACTCTAGGCTGTGTCAATAAGCCACTATATGGTCTCCTCATGCTGCCGACAACTCCAGGCTGTCTCATTCAGTCACTATATGGTCTCCTCATGTTTCTGCCACCTCCAAGGCTGTGTCATTTATCCACTATATTTTCTTATCTTGCTGCCGCCAACTCCAGGCTGTGTCACTCAGCCACTATATGTTCTTCCCATGCTGCCGCCAACTCCAGGCTGTGTCATTCAGCCATTACACATTCTCCTAAGGTTGTCGCCACCTCCATGCTGTGTCAATCTGGCACTATATGGTCTCCTCATGCATCTGCCACCTCCAGGCTGTCTCATTCTGCCACCATATGTTCTCCTCATGCTGATGCCAACTCCAGGCTTTCCCATACTGCCACCATATGTTCTCCTCATGCTGCCGCCAACTCTAGGCTGTCTCATTCAGCCACTATGTAGTCTACTCATGCTTCTGTCACCTCCCTTGTGTTATTCAGCCACTATATGTTCTCCTCATGCTGTCGCAAACTTCAGGCTGCGTCATTCAGCCACTATATGCTGCAGCAAACTCCAGGCTGTGTCATTCAGCCACTATGTTGTCTCCTCATGATGCCACCAACTCCAGGCTGTGTCATTTAGCCACTATGTGTTCTTCTCATGCTCCCACCTACTCAGCGCAGTGTCATTCCGGCACCATATAGTCTCCCTATGCTTCCGCCATCTCCAGGCTGTCTCATTCTGCCACCATATGTTCTCCTCATGCTGATGCCAGCTTCAAGCTGTTTCATACTGCCACCATATGTTCTCCTCATGCTGCTGCCACCTCCAGGCTATGTCATTCAGCTACTATATGGTCTCCTCATGTTTCCGCCACCTCCAGGGTATGTCATTCAGCCACTATATGTTCTCCTCATGCTGCCGCCACCTCCACGCTGTGTCATTCTGGCACTATATGGTCTCCTCATGCTTCCGCCACCTCCAGGCTGTCTCATTCTGCCACCATATGTTCTCCTCATGCTGATGCCAGCTCCAAGCTGTTTCATACTGCCACCATATGTTCTCCTCATGCTGCTGCCACCTCCAGGCTGTGTCATTCAGCCACTATATGGTCTCCTCATGCTTCTGCCACCACCAGGCTGTGTCATTCAGCCACTGTGTGTTCTCCTTCATGCTGCCGCCACCTCAGGCTGTGTCATATAGCCATTATATGTTCTCCTCATGCTGCCGCCAACTCAAGGCTGTCTCATTCAGCCACTATATGTTCTCCTCATGCTTCTGCAAACTTCAGGCTGCGTCATTCAGCCACTATATGCTACCGCAAACTCCATGCTGTGTCATTCAGCCACTATGTTGTATCCTCATGCTGCCACAAACTCCAGGCTGTGTCATTTAGCCACTATATATTCTTCTCATGCTGCCATCAACTCCACACAGTGTCATTCAGTCACTATATGTTCTCCTCATGCTTCCGCCTCCTCCACGCAGTGTCATTCCTGCACTATATGGTCTCCTCATGCTTCCACCACCTCCAGGCTGTCTCATTCTGTCACCATATGTTCTCCTCATGCGGATGCCAACTCCAGGCTGTCTCATTCTGCAACCACATGTTCTCCTCATGCTGATGCCAGCTCCAAGCTGTTTCATACTGCCACCATATGTTCTCCTCATGCTGCTGCCTCCTCCAGGCTATGTCATTCAGCTACTATATAGTCTCCTCATGTTTCCGCCACCTCCAGGGTATGTCATTCAGCCACTATATGTTCTCTTCATACTGCCGCCACCTCCACGCTGTGTCATTCTGGCTCTATATGGTCTCCTCATGCTTCCGCCACCTCCAGGCTGTCTCATTCTGCCACCATATGTTCTCATCATGCTGATGTCAGCTCCAAGCTGTTTCATACTGCCACCATATGTTCTCCTCATGCTGCTGCCACCTCCAGGCTTTGTCATTCAGCCACTATATGGTCTCCTCATGCTTCTGCCACCTCCAGGCTGTGTCATTCAGCCACTGTGTGTTCTTCTTCATGCTGCCGCCACCTCAGGCTGTTTCATATAGCCACTATATGTTCTCCTCATGCTTCTGCAAACTTCAGGCTGCTCCATTCAGCCACCATGTTGTATCCTCATGCTGCCACAAACTCCAGGCTGTGTCATTTAGCCACTATATATTCTTCTCATGCTGCCATCAAATCCACACTGTGTCATTCAGTCACTATATGTTCTCCTCATGCTTCCGCCTCCTCCACGCAATGTCATTCCTGCACTATATGGTCGCCTCATGCTTCCGCCACCTCCAGGCTGTCTCATTCTGCAACCATATGTTCTCCTCATGCTGATGCCAGCTCCAAGCAGTTTCATACTGCCACCATATGTTCTCCTCATGCTGCTGCCACCTCCAGGCTATGTCATTCAGCCACTATGTGGTCTCCTCATACTTCTGCCACCTCCAAGGTATGTCATTCAGCCACTATATGTTCTCCTCATACTGCCGCCAACTCCAGGCTGTGTCATTCAGCCAATATATGATCTACTCATGCTTCCACCTTCTCCAGGCTGTTTCATTCAGCCACAATATGGTCTCATCATGCTTCCACCACCTACAAGGTATGTCATTCAGCCACTATATGTTCTCCTCATGCTGCCCACAACTCCAGGCTGTGTCATTCAGCCACTATATGTTCTCCTCATGCTGCCACCACCTCCAGGCTGTGTCATTTGGCCAATATGTTGTCTCCTCATGCTGCCGCCAACTCCAGGCTGTCATTCAGTCACTATATGGTCTCCTAATGCTTCCGCCATCTCCAGGCTGTGTCATTAAGCTACTATATGGTCTCCTCATGCAGCCGCCAACTCCAGGCTGTGTAATTCAGCCACTATGTTGTCTCCTCATGCTGCCGCCAACTCCAGGCTGTGTTTTTCAGCTACTATGAGATCTCCTCATGCTGCCGCCAACTCCAGGCTGTGTCACTCAACCACTATATGTTCTTCCCATGATGCCACCTCCTCCACGTTTTGTCATTCAGACACCAAATGGTCTTCTTATGCTGCCGCCAACTTCAGGCTGTGTCATTCAGCCATTACACATTCTCCTAAGGTTGACGCCACCTCCACACTGTGTCAATCCGGCACTGTATGATCTCCTCATGCATCCACCACCTCCACGCTGTCTCATTCTGCCACCACATATTCTCCTCTTGCTTTTGCCAACTTCAGGCTGTCTCTTTTTGCCACCATATGATCTCCTCAGGCTGATGCCAGCTCCAAGCTATTTTTATACTGCCACCATATGTTCTCCTCATGCTGCTGCCACCTCCAGGCTGGGTCATTCAGCCACTATATGGTCTCCTCATGCTGCCGACAACTCTAGGCTGTGTCAATAAGCCACTATATGGTCTCCTCATGCTGCCGACAACTCCAGGCTGTCTCATTCAGCCACTATATGGTCTCCTCATGCTTCTACCACCTCCAGGCTGTGTCATTTATCCACTATATTTTCTGATCATGCTGCCGCCAACTCCAGGCTGTGTCACTCAGCCACTATATGTTCTTCCCAATGCCACCACCTCCACATTGTGTCATTCAGCCACTATATGGTCTTTCCATGCTCCCGCCAACTACAGGCTGTGTCATTCAGCCATAACACATTCTCCTAAGGTTGTCGCCACCTCCACGCTGTGTCAATCTGGCACTATATGGTCTCCTCATGCATCTGCCACCTCCAGGCTGTCTCATTCTGCCACCATATGTTCTCCTCATGCTGATGCCAACTCCAGGCTTTCTCATACTGCCACCATATGTTCTCCTCATGCTGCCGCCAACTCTAGGCTGTCTCATTCAGCCACTATGTAGTCTACTCATGCTTCTGTCACCTCCCTTGTGTCATTCAGCCACTACATGTTCTCCTCATGCTGTCGCAAACTTTAGGCTGCGTCATTCAGCCACTATATGTTGCAGCAAACTCCAGGCTGTGTCATTCAGCCTCTATGTTGTCTCCTCATTCTGCCACCAACTCCAGGCTGTGTCATTTAGCCACTATATGTTCTTCTCATGCTCCCACCAACTCCACACTGTGTCATTCAGTCACTATATGTTCTCCTCATGCTGCCGCCACCTCCACGCAGTGTCATTCCGGCACCATATTGTCTCCTCATGCTTCCACCACCTCCAGGCTGTCTCATTCTGCCACCATATGTTCTCCTCATGCTGATGCCAGCTTCAAGCTGTTTCATACTGCCACCATATGTTCTTCTCATGCTGCTGCCACCTCCAGGCTATGTCATTCAGCTACTATATGGTCTCCTCATGCTTCCGCCAACTCCAAGGTATGTCATTCAGCCACTATATGTTCTCCTCATGCTGCTGACAACTCCAGGCTGTGTCATTCAGCCACTATGTTGTCTTCTCACGCTACCGCCAACTCCAGGCTGTCATTCAGCCACTATATGGTCTCCTCATGCATCCGCTTGCTCCAAGGTATGTCATTCAGCCACTAAATGTTCTCCTCATGCTGCGGACAACTCCAGGCTGTGTCATTCAGCCACTATATGTTCTCCTCATGCTGCCACCACCTCCAAGTTGTATCATTCAGCCAATATGTTGTATCCTCATGCTGCTGCCAAATCCAGGCTGTCATTCAGCCACTATATGGTCTCCTCATGCTTCCGCCACCTCCAGGGTATGCCATTTAGCCTCTATATGTTCTCCTCATGCTGCCGACAATTCCAGGCTGTGTCATTAAGCCACCATTTGATCTCCTCATGCAGCCGTCAACTCCAGGCTGTGTCATTCAGCCACTATATGGTCTCCTCATGCAGCCGCCAACTCCAGGGTATGCCATTCAGCAACTATATGTTCTCCTCATGCTGCCGACAATTCCAGGCTGTGTCATTAAGCCACAATATGGTCTCCTCATGCAGCCGTCAACTCCAAGCTGTGTCATTCAGCCACTATATGGTCTCCTCTTCCTTCCGCCACCTCCAGGCTGTGTCATTCAGCCACTATGCTGTCTCCTCATGCTGCCGCCAACTCCAGGCTTCGTCATTCAGCCACTATATGTTCTCCTCATGCTGCTGCCACCTCCACACTGTGTTTTTCAGCTACTATGTGGTCTCCTCATGCTGCCACCGACTCCAGGCTGTGTCACTCAGCCACTATGTGTTCTTCTCATGATGCCACGACCTCAACGTTGTGTCATTCATCCACTATATGGTCTTCTCATGATGCCGCAAACTTTAGGCTGTCTCATTCAGCCATTATACATTATCCTAAGGTTGTCGCCACCTCCACGCTGTGTCATTCCAGCACTATATGGTCTCTTCATGCTTCTGCCACCTCCAGGCTGAGTCTGTCAGCCACTATTTGGTCTCCTCATGCTACCGCCACCTCCTTGCTTTGACATTCAACCACTATATGGTCTCCTCATGCTGCCACCACCTCCATGCTGTGTCATTCAGCCACTATATATTCTCCTCATGCTACCGCCACCTCCACGCTGGGTCATTCAGCTACTATATGTTCTCCTCATGCTGTCACAAACTCCAGGCTGTGTTATTAACCCTCTATACACTGCCACCAACTCCAAGCTCTCATTCAGCCACTATGCGGTCTAATCATGCTGCCACCAACTCTAGGCTTTGTCATTCAGCCACTATATGTTCTCCTCATGCTGCTGCCACCTCCGCGCTGTGTCATTCAGCCACTATATGATCTCCTCATGCTGCCACGACTTCCACGCTGTGTCATTCAGCCACAATATAGTCTCTTCATACTGATGCCACCTCCAAGCTCTGTCATTGTGCTGCTTTGCAAAACTGATTCTAATAGTGACGCCTCTGATCTTTATGTCTGAATAACAGTATTATTTCACTAACCCAGCATACTCCATATGCGTGTTAGAGCAAAGCAAAATGTTCTACACCATTATTGAGGCTCTATTTAGTCCAGAAATAGCCATTTTTAATAGCGATTCACTGTGAATAAATTTGGACCGAAACCATTTTTTGGGGAAAAATTTGCAGAATCGGCCGAATCGAATTTTTCCAAAATTCGCTCATCTCTAGTACTCATAGGTATCATTTTAATCGTATTGACACATAGAATAAAAAAAATGTAACTTTTACCATAAAATGAACAGCATGAAAACAAAATCCTTGAAAGATTAGCAAAATTTCAATTTACTTTTCAATTTCCTCACACACATTATTTTTTGGTTTTGCCATTCATTTTTTGGCAAAATAAGTGATGTCATTACAAAGTACAAATGGTCACACAAAAAGCAAGCCCTGGGTCTGAGGATGGAGATAGTACAGATTTCAAGAAGTCGAGTAGGAAAAAAAATGAAAAAGGCAAAAATAAAATTGCTAAACTGGGGAAACTGTTTTTTTTTATTTAAATCAACTGGTTTCAGAAAGTTAAATATATTTGTAAAGTTCTTCTATTTATAAATCCTAATCCTTCCAGTCCAGCTGCTATATGCTACGGAAGAAGTTCTTTGCTTTTTGAATTTATTTTCTGTCTGTCCACAGTGCTCTCTGCTGAGCAGAGAGCACTGTGGACAGACAGAAAATAAATTAAAAAAGAAAAGAACTTCCTCTGTATTATGTATTATACAGCATCTGATAAGTACTGGAAGGATTAGGGTATTTAAATAGAAGTTATTTACAAATCTGTTTAACTTTCTGGCACTAGTTGATTTAAAAAAAATTGTCCACAGCAGTACCCCTTTAAGGCCAAAATGGGCTGTTTCCTTAACCACTTCCCGCTATGGAACGTATGCATACGTCCCAGCATCCAACATGTTCACGCGCTGGGACGCATGCATACATCCTAGTGACCTCCTGCACTGCCGCAGGCAGGACTTGGCTGTCAATCAGAGCCGGAGTCCTGCCGCAGCTGCCGGGGCCGCAATCTCAACTGCATTAACCCCATAGATGCTATGATCAATCCTGATCAAGCATCTATAGCGTTGATAGGGGGCACGCACTCCCCCTGTTCACCAACGGCGGCACCGCAATACGATTGTGGGTCACCGTTGGTTGCTATTGCAGCAGGAGGTCAGATCATGACCTCCTGTCTGCCTGCTACGGAAGTCTGTGAGATCCAGCCAGAGGCTCGATCGCACAGGCTGTGCTGTGTGCCGCTGATTGGTTCATACTGTGATGCAGTGCAAATGTATTGCGGCATAGTATAACCTGTAAAAAGTGTAAAAAATAAAATTTACAGTTCTTAAATAAAAGTATGAAGTGCAAAAAGAACACAAAAAATGCCCTTTCCCAATAAAAGCAATGTATTATCACCAAAAAAGATAAAAAAAAACACAAATCATATACATAATAGGTATTGCCACGTCCGTAATGAAGTGTACTATAAAACTCTAATATTAATTATTCCGTACGCTGAACTCCGTAAGGAAAAACAGCAACAAAAAGGCACAAAATTTACCAATTTTGCTACAAATAGCAGAATAAAAAAGATCAAAAGGTAGTACATATGGCAAAAATGATACCAATGAAAAGTACAGCTCATCCCGCAAAAAAAAAAATCCCTTACTCAATGGCGTCAGACAAAAAATAAAAAAAAGTTACGGCTGTTCGAAAATGAATGTCAGAAAGCTATATAAAATGGCTATCGCCATAATCATACTGATCCACAGAAAAAATGTAACATCACTTTTACCGCACAGTGTACATCATAAAAATAAAAAAATTTAAAATGCAAGAAATTTTCCAGTTTTTCACAATATTTTCAAGATTTTCACAAAAAATGCTGCATGTGTCAACAAAATTGCACCACTTATATAAAGTACAATATGTCCCGAAAAAACTATATCAGAATCGCTTCTGATAAAAAAAAAAAAAAAGAGCTTGGTCATTAAGGTAAAAAATGGGTCTGTCATTAAGAGGTTAAAGGGTTAAAGTGTTTATATTCAACAGGCATTAGCATCTAAGGCATTTATATGAGTATTTTCTTGGTTTAATCACACACAGTAATCCTACCTGGTGGTAACATAACATCGCAACAAAAAGCATGGACATTCAAGCATGTACACAGTCAGCTAAAGCGCATTTACCTTAATTTTCGGGGTTTAATCTCACACACAGTGGGAGATATTTATCAAAACCTGTGAAGGAAAAGAGTGGTGCAGTTGCCCATAGAAACCAATCATATTCCTTCTTTCATGAAAGAAGCTATTTTATTGGTTTCTATGGGCACCTGCACCACTCTTCCTCTACAAAGATTTTGATAAATTACCCCCAGTATTCCTACCTGGTTGTCAGATAACAACATAGATAAAAGTGTTTACATTTAACACACACTAGCCATTTAAGCACCTTTACTTGGCTTGGTTGTGGGACTGGTGGTGGTAGGCATGGTGTTGATACCATAAAGCATTAGATGAATATGCTGAAGGAGAGCAACTAGCCCACATTCAGATATCAGAAGTGCATACTGAGATAAGTGGTGGGGACAATGAGGAGTATAATTATGAGGATGTAGGGAGACGGATCTAGCCGAGGAGCAGGACAGTCGCACACACTCAGAGCTTTACCTGATGGACTGCTTTACTGGCCGCTTTTTGACAAAAAAAAAAGAGACACCTAACTACTTAAAGTGTCTTCCAAGGTACATGTGGCCACCCGGACAATTTTGACCCTTCACCCAACTCTCTGGGACACAGGAATCCGGAGTCCATCTACCCGATATGAGACTGCGGGAACGAGCCAACACCATCGTGCCTCCAAATGGATCGACCATAGCAGCATATGGTGCACGGCAGTCCCCACTTCACTTCCTGCATACAGTCTCCCGGACGAAGCCTTAAGTACATACCTGACTCCTTTGCTGGAGCCTGCAGCAGAGACCCGCTCCTTTGCTGCGCAGTGCTGTGTTCCGCACTTCCCCCCACGTCGGTGAGCGCAGACCCGGCGGCAATTGCAGGGGTTTCCTACCAGTGCCTGACTCCCGTGTCTGCATGGTACTCTCCACTCCTGCACGCACCCAGCCTGCACTGAAGGTCTAGGTCAGCTTGCATTGCCATAAGTGCAGTCACTGCTTTATGTTCCCCTGCTGCTTTCATATTGGAGGGTCACTTCCCCTGACCTGCCCCACTCACCTACAACCCCATCTGACCCCTTATCTCCCTGGCACCCTAGAGGCTCTATAGCACCCTCTCTCCAACTTGCCAGTGTGGCCACTCAGATGTGCCAAAAATTCAGCACAGCTCTGCCACCTCACACATTAAGCTACATCAGAGGATTCACACATCATAAAGAGCTTCATTACATATTGGAACAGCTCCTTGGCTACGTAGCTAAAATTGTCATGTTTGCCCTGCTGAAAATGCGAAATCATCAACAGGGCCGGCTTTGCCTGTAGTCAAAATAGGCAGCCGCCTAAAGCAGCATCTCATGGGGGGCGCAGATCTGCCTGCTGCAAAACAACTTGATCAGCCAGTGCAACCCTGACCCTCATAGCGCCCCATATACCACCCCCAACATTATTCCCCCCCCCCGCACCTCATGTTGTAGGAGGAGCGCTGCAGGCGTCTCATTCTGCCACGCTCCACTGACAAGCATCAACCCCAGTCATCCTCCCAGTCCTGATCACCTCATCAGACTGCTGGGGGGTGATTAGGTTGGTTAATGGACCTGCACCACGGTGGCTTGTAGGAGGGGATGTGTGGCACGTAGGCACACTAGAAGACACCGGCTCGCCGCCCCCAGTGATGTCCGGATGCCTGCCGAAGAAGAGCAGAGCGCTACGCCACAAGTTCACCACACCCCTTGGCCCACCGGTGGAAACATCGGCAGCACCATGCAGGACACCAGGTCTTCAGGCATAACAGCATCAAAACACCAGTTATCTCACTGCAGCAGCACTGAAGATGTCTTTTTCCCCTACTCACTCGTAGTGTAACTTCCAGTGTTCCCCAACCATTGGGCCACTCATTGAGGAACACTGCCTTAGACAGAGAAAAATGGTGTTGAAGAGGTATAGGTATGCAGTACTTTACGCAGGGTGCATACGTACCTCCTCACAGACATCTTTACTCCATCTGTAACTTCTAAGGCAGTGGTTTCCCAATGAGGGTGCCTCCAGATGTAGCAAAACTACAACTCCCAGCAGTCCCAGATAGCCAAAGGGCATGCTGCGAGTTGTAGTTCTGCAACAGTTTGAGGCATAATAGTTAAGGAACACTCCCTTAGAAGTTACAGATGGAGTAAAGATGGCTATGGAGATGGACGAGCCCTGCAGATACTATGGAGGTGGACAAGCCCTGCTGTTATGATTGCTGCCTTTGATAAGAGGTACCAGTTTTTTTTTCACTTTTATTTTAACCTGGCACAAAGGGGAGGAGGGAGGTGGTCTACCTGGCTACCATACTATCTACCTACATACCTGGCTACCTAAATACCTAGCTACCATACTACCTACTTACATACCCTGCTACCATAAAGCCTACCTACATACTTGGCTACCTAACTACCTTCCTACATACCCGGCTACCATAATACCCACCTACCCACCTGGGGTGTACGTATTTTAAATGGATGTATTTATGATTTGTGTATCCATGCATGTATGTATGATGTGTGTACATATGTGTGTATGTATCAATGATGTATGTATGCATAACGTGTGTACATATGTGTGTGTATGAATTTCGGCATGATGTGTATATGTATGAATTATATATGTATGTTTGATGTGTGTATGTATGATGTACATATGCATGTATGTATGTATGGTGTGTGCATGTAGGTACAATGTGGTATGTATGATGTGTGTATGTATGTATATATGATATGGTACGTGTGTACTATGTATGTATAATGAATGAATGTGTGAGTGTATGTATGATGGTTGTATGATAGATACTGCTACTACTGCCTAAAGGGGCTGCTGCAACTACAGCCTAAAGGGGGCAGCTGCTACTACTACCTAAAGAAGGGCCGATACTACTATATGTGGGGGCTACTACTACTACACTGCTCAAAAAAAATAAAGGGAACAATTTGGCAACTGAGTGAAGAGACTACCTGATCACTTTGAGACCTCTCTCATTTTGATACTCTCCGAGGAAGCCCGCTGAGACCGGGGACAGTGCACCTTGTGTACTGACCCTGACGGAGAGGTGCCATCTTCCAGCTCTAACCTCTCACCGGCTCTCCCACAGCGCTGCCTGCCTGCAAACGACAATACTACCTGCGCTGTGGTTGGTAGTTAAGCCCTGGTCCTTCAACAACTGACGGAGGACGGCTGTAAAGTGCTTGCTGCATGGAGTGACCCAGATGGCCATTCACCGAAGTGGGGCGCATGGAATGCCGAAATTCCTAAAGGTACAGACTTGCTAGCGATTGTCCCTGTACCCTCTATACACTGCCCTGCTGTGCCTTGGGGTTGCTGGTTTCTGTACCTGTCACCATCCTGCTATCGGAGACTCTCCCCCTCCTCACACCTGGGTGTATATTGCAGGAAATAGTGTGCTGACTTTACGGCTGGCGCCATATCCCCCAGATCAGAGCGTGAAGTGCCATTTTCACTCCTCTAGGAGGCGCAAAATAGCTGCGCTCCCCATGGGGTGCTCCGAGGTGCGCTTCTCTCCAGGACTCGACTGTGCATTGAAGAAGGGGCTCAATAATCAGAGGGGACAAGAGGGACCACACAACCAACAGGTCCCTGGCAATTACATCCTGCCACAGCCCTGTCTGAGACCCCTGTTGTGTGCAGTCGCCATCTTTCACCCACACGCAGCCCTCAGCTCTCATTAGGTCCACACTACTTGCGGGCTTTATACTTGTGTGTCCCTCAGGAAAATTATTTTTTGTATATCAGAGCCTACAGACAGTGGAGGCTGCATACTCTACCACCCTAAACCCACAGAGTCTGGGGAATAAGAAGTTTAGGAGTGGGAAAACATAGGGTTCGCACAGGACTCTCAGAGTGGCAATAAACCCAGTACATGAGACTGACAGCACCTGAAAAGCACTGAACCTTTTTCTATAAATGTCAATTGTTCTCATATCTACATCCATAACTGAACAAACTGCCTTGCCTCTGCCTGGAACTGACTAACTTTCACTACAAGAGTTAACTATCCTTCTCTCTACACTCAGCATAAGGAATCAGCCTTCCTTTGGCTGTCACCTGCTGCCACTTAGTGACTTTTCACCATTACTGCATCTCCATTTACAATTAGCTGAAAACAATCCACATCCTTCCCTGGCCTGCTCACCCCTCCACCCCCTCCTGGCGTACCGGCAGCCAATAGCTGGTGGAACCTGTTATCTCTGCCCTTTGTTCATTGTATTCAAGATGGAAATCTAATGAAACAAGTCATATTGCGAAGACAGTGGAGTGTCTACCTGGACTATGCCAGTGTCCACCCCCATCCACCACCCCCCCCCCACCCCTGGTGATGTCACAACTTTTGCTTCAGTCTCCATGATGGTCAAGATTGATCCCGCCAGACCTAAAGCTAACTCTCCAAACCGTAAAAAAGGCGGCATAGATATTTTCATGAAACGAGCAGGCTCCTCAAATTCTAGACAAGCCTTAGAGAAAGCGACATCTCAAGAAAAAATGTCCACACCTAAATCGCGTAAAGATGCGGCTGCTGACCATGATAAGTTCTAAACAATGCCTTACCGATAACACGTTCTTTTATGGACCGACTGCTCAGAACAGCTCCTGAGCCAATCACCAATGACTTGCAAGAACTGAAATCTGATGTCAGACGATTGGCAATAGGGTTGAGCAATTTGAATCTACACAAACCCATGTAGTGACCTGTAAAGCGGCCTCCACTGCAACTTTTGCTTCCTGCCAAACCCACCTTAACAAAGTCATAGACTGGTTGGAGGATCAAGATAATAGAGGCCGCAGGAATAACTTACGAATCAAAGGCTTACCTGAAAGTGTCTTACCTGAATCTCTTAACTCAACACTCAAACATACCCTCTCGAGATTCACATTGAGAGAGCGCATAGGTCTCTTCAGGCGAAACCTAAGCCAAAAGACCAACCTCGGGATGTCATTTGCCGTCTACTAAACTCTTCAGTGAGAGACGAGATTCTGAGAAAAGCAAGGACCTTTCCAGACTTGAAGTTTGAAGATGCCCCCCTGGCCATTTTCCAAGACCTTTCTCGATTCACACTGTCAAAGCGGAACATGTTACGCCCTCTAACATCTTATCTATGTTCCTAAAACATCCTCTACAGATGGGTCTTTCCCTTCGGCATCTCCTTCCAAGTAGAAGGCAAGAGATTCACCATCAGAGCTCGACAAGATCTGACACTTGCTCTAGAAGCTCTGGGACAAAGCGACATGGACATTCCCGACTGGTCTGCAGTCACAGATCTGACTAGTCTTCCTAGCATCACCCCACCCACTCCGTGGGAAGAAGTGGACGCCTCAAAACCCAAAAGGAAAAAGAAAGCCAATAAGATGACATTGGGCGAGATATGGATTCTAAAAAAAAAACACAACTTATGGTATGGATAGTAGGTACCAAAACCTTACAACGATATAGAACTCTTGGTGATAAGAATTGAGTTTCAAGCACCACTTAGTTTAAACACCATTCGAGTTAGGTTAAAACATAGCTTTTACTGATATTAGTAAAAAGTAATAATAAGGGGTACACACATGAATTGGGGGCATAAGGAAAAAAGGGGTACAGGTGAAACCCTATTCTTAACGTCCCTAATCAGTTCTACTCCTAATATAAGTGTGGAAATAGAAAAAGAACAATATAAAGGGGGTAGTACAATACAATCTTAAAATTGTGTTAGGTCTCTTTGGTAAGGCCTGAGGCACCAGGGAGGCAAGTAGTTCCTGAAAGACACAGAATGTTTCTAGAGAAGTCATTCGCAATACCCAAGAGGGTTTCATAACCCCTTACATTTAAAGATCAATGTTGAAATTTGCATTAAGCATGTATTTTAGCTACTGCTAAACTTCAAAAAATTATAAGCCCAAGGTCAGAAGCATCAGTTTCCCCCATATAGGAGCATAGTTGTCCCCCAGATTAGGCAGCATAGATGTCCCCCAGATTAGGAGCATAGTTGTCCACCAGATTAGGAGCATACTTGTCCCCCAGATTAGGCATCATAGATGTCCCCCAGATTAGGAGCATAGTTTTCCCCCAGATTAGGAGCATAGTTGTCCCCCAGATTAGGCAGCATAGATGTCCCACAGATTAGGAGCATACTTGTCCCCCAGATTAGGAGCATAGTTGTCCACCAGATTAGTAGCATACTTGTCCCCCAGATTAGGCAGCATGGATGTCCCCCAGATTAGGAGCATAGTTGTCCCCCAGATTAGGCAGCATAGATGTCCCCCAGATTAGCAGCATAGTTGTCCCCCAGTTTAGGCAGCATAGATGTCCCCCAGATTAGGCAGCATAGATGTCCCCCAGATTAGGCAGCATAGATGTCCCCCAGATTAGGCAGCATAGCTGTCCCCCAGATTAGGAGCATAGTTGTCCCCCAGATTAGGAGCATAGTTGTCCCCCAGATTAGGCAGCATAGATGTCCCCCAGATTAGGCAGGATAGATGTCCCCCAGATTAGGCAGCATAGATGTCCCCCAGATTAGGAGCATACTTGTCCCCCAGATTAGGCAGCATAGATGTTCCCCAGATTAGGAGCATAGTTGTCCCCCAGATTAGGCAGCATAGATGTCCCCCAGATTAGGAGCATAGTTGTCCCCCAGATTAGGAGAATAGTTGTCCCTCAGATTAGGCAGCAAAGATGTCCCCCAGATTAGGCAGCATAGATGTCCCCCAGATTGAGCAGCATAGATGTCCCCCAGATTAGGCAGCATAGATGTCCCCCAGATTAGGAGCATAGTTGTCCACCAGATTAGGCAGCATAGATGTCCCCCAGATTAGGAGCATACTTGTCCTGCAGATGAGGCAGCATAGATGTCCCCCAGATTAGGCAGCATAGTTGTTCCCGCAGTAAGCGCGGGCCGGTCAGAGCAAATCAAAGGGCCGTATATGGCAAGTGGGCCATACAATGCCCAGGTCTGCCCCAGAGGGTTTCATAACCAACCATAATTGAGAAATTTTTGTTGTAGGAGCATGGTCAATCTACTCCGAGCCATCTGGCATTGGTGGCTGGAAATCCTGGCTGATCCATCCCTGATTCATCTTGACAAATGTCAGTCTCTCCACATTTTTAGTGGACAGACGAGTTCGCCTTGGGGTGACTATGGCCCCGGCCGCAGTAAACATCCGCCCTGATGGCACACTACTGGTCGGGCAGGACAGCTTTTCCAGGGCAAACTCTGCTAGTTGTGGCCATAAATCAAGTTCGGCTGCCCAGAAGTCCAGCGGATCTCCAATTGTTTTTGGCATGGCCATGTCAAGGTATGCCCCCATGTGCTGGTTCAGGTCCTGCTCCATGTCTACCTGCTGCTGATGAGTTGCTTCACTATGCGGGTGAAGAAAGCTACTCATCAGCGACTGTAGACTCAGGCTGCTGCTGATTGAGCTGGTACTGCTCCTGCCACCCCTCCCCTCCCCAGCAGCCATGGCAGTGGAAGGTGAGCGCAGAGGCCCCCCGAGTCAGACCTGCGAGTGGATGGACCATGTGGCCGACTACGTAGAAACTCTCTGTAGTAGGTCAGTTTGTCCTCCCTCTCAGTGGGTGTAAAAAAGGCCCCCATTTTGAGATGGTAGCGAGGGTCTAATAAGGTGGAGATCCAGAAGTCATCCCGCTGACGAATTTTGACAATTCGGGGGTCACTACCTAAGGAACTGAGCATGCATCGTGCCATTTGTGCCAGTGACTCGGGGGGACTACCTGCCTCCATCTCCACTGCATATTGCCACGGTGTGTCTGGATCCTCCGTCTCGCCTACCTCGTAATAACCCTCCAGCTCCTATGGCTGCTCCTGCTCCTCCTCTCCTGTCCAATGGCCAGAAACACCGGCCATCTCATCCACCGTAAACTGTGCTCTGCTCTGCCCCTCATCATCCTCCTCCAGTTCATCCCCCACAGGACTCATGTAGCCTTCTGATGTAGGCGCAACCTCTCCATTGCTGTGACCAGCCATGTTTTCAATCATTTTTTGGAGTAAATGTAGGAGTGGAATTACGTCATTCATGGCGCAATTCGAGTGACTAGCAAAAAATGTGGCTTATTCAAAGGGCCTCAGCAAACAGCAGGTGTCACGTATGAGCTGCCACTCGTTCACATTGAAGTTACACAGGGGAGTACTCTTATCTGCTTGTATCATCAAAAATCCGTGATGGCTTTTCTTTGTTCGTATAGTCTGTCCAACATATGGAGGGTGAAATTCCAACGTGTGGCAACGTCACAAATGAGACTATGTTGTGGGATACCGTTCTGACGCTGCAGCTCAAGCAAAGTGTGCTTGGCGGTGTACGAGTGGCTGAAGTGCATGCACAGTTTCCTGGCCATTGTCAGGACGTCTTGCAAATGGGTTGAAGACTTGATGAACTTCTTGACAACCAGATTCAACACGTGTCCCATGCAGGGCGAATGGTTCACACTTCCTTGTCGCAGCGCGGCCACAATGTTCTTCCCATTGTCGGTCACCATGGTTCCCATTTCCAGATTTCGTGGAGTAAGCCATACTCGGATTTCTTCCCAAATGAACTTCAGCAGTTCCTCCCCTGTGTGACTCCGTTCGCCAAGGCAAACCATGAGAAGGACGGCTTGACACTGCTGTGCCCTATACATGTGGTACGATGAAGGGCCACCGAGATTTGGATGTGCAGTGGAGGCCGAGGACACGGGGGAGGAGGAGGCGCACAATGTAAAAGGACCAACTGCCTGGGAGCGAGAGCGTGGAGGAGGAAGCGGTGTGACCTGTCCAAGTTGCTGTTGTGGCTGTGCAGGAACAACATTTACCCATGTAAAAGACATGTATTGTCTCTGCCCGTAGTTACAGCTCCACACGTCGGCGCTGCCGTGCACTTTTGAACACACAGACAGGCTCAAGGACTGGCCCACCTTCTCTTGTACAAACTTATGCAGGGCTGGTACTGCCTTCTTCGCAAAGAAATGACGGCTTGGGACTCTCCACCTCGGCTCGGCACAAGCCATCAATTCCCTCAAAGCTGCAGAGTCCACCAGTTGGAAAGGGAGGGACTGCAACACCAGCAACTTGGACAGGAGCACATTCATCTTCTGCGCCGTTGGATGAATGGGCGCATACTGTTGTCTCTTGGACATGGCTTCACCGATCGATTGTTGGCGGAATGGCTGACTACGAGCGGAAGACGCAGGAGCGCAAGAAGGAGGGTCTGACACACAGCTCCCTTTGGCTGAGGTGGTGGAGCCTTGGCTGGATGACGGAGGGAGCGGATGGTCACTGGGTGATGCGGCAGGCTGGACCACTACATCGGAGCCATGGTTATCCCAGGCCGCTTTATGTTGGCGAATCATGTGTTGACGCAGGGCCGTGGTGCCGAGATTGGGACCCTGGCCACGTTTCACTTTCTGCCGATAGATTTGGCATGTGACTACGATAAGGTCCTCCGGATTCTTTATGAAGAACAACCACACCGCAGAGTAGCTAATTTTCCCACTCGCAGTCCGCACTATTTCACTGCTATTGGCGCCGTCTCCAGGAACCCCTGTTCCACTACCTCCCTGAATGGTAGCTTGCCGCGAAGCAATTGGTCTCCCCCTGGCACGTTTGGCTCCTGAATTTCCACTACTGCCACCACCACGCCGATTGCCAACCGTGCTATCGCCTTGCTCCCTCATAGACAAAGAGCAAATCTCTTCTCCTGATGATGATGAAGCCCCGGCTTCTGCACCCAGCTCCCAATTGCGATCGGCTTCATCATCATCAAAAGATGTGTGCACGTCACTGATGTCCTCCTCGTGTTCCACAACAGTGTCTGCCTCAGGACCCTGAACAATTGAAACACCGCCTCCCACGTCACTCTCCGCATCACTACTTGCCCGCCTTGCGGAGCAAGCGACGCATGTCTCCTCACATTCTTGGCTGCCCATTAGCTGCCGACTGTCCTCTATTGGATCGTCCTCAGTAAATAGTGGAGCTGAACCCAAAGCATGAGATACTTCTTTGGGAGAGGGAACAGCATAGGACAAAGGCAATGAGATTACGGGGACTGCTCCCGGGCCATGCCAACTGAGGGTTGTGTCTAAGGAACTCACCAACTCTTGACTGGGGTTCTCACATGTCGCTTGTGATGATGGGGATGAGTGTGCAAACCAATTGACGAGGAGAGATGGGTCGACGACACGACCGCTGGGTGTTAACGGGAGCTCAGGCCTATTGCTGCGACTCCTGCTGCCACTCGCCCCAAGTCTGCTGCCAACTCTGCCTGACGTATGTAGGCCTCTGCCCCTTCTCTGTGCACGTCCTGGCACTTTCCTACCTGACATACTTAGTGCATTTATGAGGGTATAGAACAGCAGCAGGCGATTACTTACGGCTGTCCTTTCAAAGTATATAGGCCCTAGACAGAATAACAGTTACTAAATACTACACTCCTTTGTTGTATGTATGCCCTTTGCAATGATGAGCGCACTGGTATGCGTATTTATACGCAGAAAAAACACTTTTTTTTTTTTTTACTACACCGGCAGGTGTATACTAATGTGTGGAATAGCACTGAATTTAGCACAGAGATAGAATAACAGGTAGTAAATAGTACACTACTTGGTTGTATCTATGCCCTTTGCAATGATGAGCGCACTGTTAAGCATATTTATACGCAGAAAAAAACTCTTTTTTTTGTTGTATACACCAGCCGGTGTATACTAATGTGTGGAATAGCACTGAATTTAGCACCGAGACAGAAATACAGGTACTAAATAGTACACTACTTGGTTGTATGTATGCCCTTTGCAATGATGAGCGCAGTGTTATGCGTATTTGTACGCAGGAAAAACTTTTTTTTTTCTTTAATACACCGGCAGGTGTATAACGTGTGGTATAACACTGAATTTAGCACAAAGACAGAAAAAAAGGTGGTATATGGTACGCTATTTGCTTGTATGTAGGCCCTTTGCCACCCCTAATGCCACTGTTAAACGTATTTGTACGCAGGGAAAAAAAAAATTCTTTCATACACCGGCAGGTGTATAACGTGTGGTATAACACTGAATTTAGCACAGAGACAGAGTAACAGGTGAAAAATGGTAAAAAGGCACTAAAGTCCACACTAATATGACTTATTTCTGAACAGCAGCAGGACCCAACAGTGCAGCACCACAAAAAAAAAATCCAGGGATTAAACCCTAAATTGCACTCTGTCACACAATTCTGAGCAGCAGAAGATTTGTGGAGCAAATACAAATAAACTCAATTGGGCTGAAAAATTATGAGATAAGATGGTTGATAAAGTTCAGGCAGCTTGGAGATCTGTATGAGGCAGCTGACAGCTATCTGCCCCTCTCTGCTGTAATGCTCAATAACGTGAATAGGAGGTTTAGCAATCAATGATCCTTCTCAGAGTAACAGCACAGCACTCTGCACTCCTGCCTTTCCCTAATGCTGATGTGACTAGCAGTTGCAGTGTAACGCTGTGGTATGAGCTATTCACACACACACACAGTCCCGTCCTCTCCATCTGAGTGCATAGATGAAATGAAGAGAGGCAAGATGGCCGCCGATTATATAGGGGCTGTGACATCACAGGGGTCAGTGAACACTGATAGGCTGCATCTCACATGTGGTTCTGGGTCAGCCCGCCTACCTTCATTCCCGCCGCTGTTTCCCGCCCTCCTATAATCCCTTGCCCCATGTACTCACATGTGGATCCACCATCTTAGGTCCCCAATAGCCTGGAACGCTGTAAAATGGAGTTTAATGAAGCGATTTGTTCGAATCGCGGTGATATTCGTATTTGTTGCGAATCGAATTTTTCATGAAATTCGTAACGAATTCGGGTTCAACTTCGATTCGCTCATCTCTAGTTGTGAATCTTGACACCTACTGTGTCTACAATGTATTCCTCACCATGTTACTGTATTGTACCTACCTGTGGTCCGGTTAGTTCTCCTATGCTGAGAAGTACCGTTTTAAGTAATAGGCACTGATTATATTTTTTGATACATCACTGAACCACTTCTCTGAGACTACGTTCCAGGTCTCTCAGATGCACCTACACATCCCAAATACCACCCCCCCCCACACCCCCCACTGTCCTTGCCTTACTGTCTTTTTTTTAAGCTTTTGTTCTCCCCCACCTTTCTTCCCCATCCTTGTGATTCCTTCTCTACCAATCTCCCCCCTCCCTCCCTTCTCCCCTTCAATACACCCCCCCCCACTGGCATTTTACTTCATTTACAAGGTTTCGTTTATTTTCATGCATGTACTTCAGACACTCCACACTGTCTTGGTTGATTATGACCGCCTTCTCATTCAATCTGTTGTTTATGCCCCTTATACTTGTTGGGGTTTCTATATCTTACCTTGGACCTGGCCAGACTCCACCTCCATCACTTCACGCACCCCACCCACCCCCCTATGCTGCAGTTGCCTATACCCACACAGACACTCCTCCACTTGATCCATATCTACCACATAATACCCATTGTCTTCCTTGAAACTATGTTCCTACAACGTGAAGGGGTTTAATTCTCCAGATAAGAGATGACATGTCCTATCATTGCTTAGGAAAGATCAAGGATCTATACTCTTTTTGCAGGAGACACATTTTAAGGAGGATAAACTCCCTAAACTGCCTAATAATGTTTTTTCCCCTCTGGTTCCATAGCTCGAGCTCATCTTCCGCCTCCTGTGGGGTGCCGATCGCCATACACAAAGATGTACCATTTGTTCTCTCGGACAGGTATGCTTCCAGTGACGGTAGGGCTCTCTTCCTCAAAGGTAAACTTGGCAATACTGCTTCCATTTACACTAACTTCTACGCTCCTAACAAAGGTCAAATTTCCTGGCTCTTAAATACCTTAGAGAGCCTAAGGCAGTTCGCTCATATCATATCAGGGACTCCTTCAGGCACCGTTCTATACATTTCTTTGCAGCGCTAAGCCGCTTGAGGCGCAAGCTACAGGAGCTGGATCTGGTAGACTCCTGGAGAATGTTGCACCCCTCAGTTTATGATTATACATTCTTCTCCGCCCCACATAGATCGCACCAGAGACTGGACTACATTTTTATTCACACTAGCCTACTCCCTTGTCTCCACTCAGCTAACATAGGTACGACTACCTTATCAGATCACTCACCTATTGATGCTACCGTTCCCCACCCTGCCTAAAAGAGACATGACCTGATGCCTAAATGAAACCCTTCTTGACTCTAATGATCACGTATATAGACAAATATAGAAAAAGACCAGCGCTCAGAATAGGAGAATTTGCAGAATAGTTTCAGGTAGTCATAAGAGGCAGGGAAATGGTTCACTTACTTCACTTGGGGGGAGTGTAAGATCAGGTCTCACATACTATCCCCCCTCCAGGAAAGCATGTAGGTAATGACCAGTAGAAGTCCTCACATATCAAAAGGGTTTTAATAGCAACGCGTTTCGGAGGTCATATATATAGCCTCCTTCTTCAGGATGCCTGAAGAAGGAGGCTATATATATGACCTCCGAAACGCGTTGCTATTAAAACACTTTTGATATGTGAGGACTTCTACTGGTCATTACCTACATGCTTTCCTGGAGGGGGGATGGTATGTGAGACCTGATCTTACACTCCCCCCAAGTGAAGTAAGTGAACCATTTCCCTGCCTCTTATGACTACCTGAAACTATTCTGCAAATTCTCCTATTCTGAGCGCTGGTCTTTTTCTATATTTGTCTATATTCTTTGCTACGGATTCCCTATGGGTCTTCCGGAACACCTTGCGCACTCCTGAAAGGGATGTCCTTGTGTCAGAAATTGGGAGATAAATATCACGTTTGAAGAGGACCCAGGGTGTTTGTGGGGGATTACACACTGAGTGTGACCCCCACTCACACCGGGTGAATAACACACACCTCATTTCATACATTTTGGGATTAGAGCGCCGCCTTCTTTTTATTAATATACTGTATCTTCTA
The DNA here is from genome assembly GCF_029499605.1 of Hyla sarda. NCBI lineage: Eukaryota > Metazoa > Chordata > Amphibia > Anura > Hylidae > Hyla > Hyla sarda. Next base: position 612,700 of record NC_079191.1, read on the forward strand.
ATGATCACGTGTCAAACCAATCTACTCAACTTAGAGAATACTTTGAGATAAACATGACGCCTAACCTACCTGTTCCATGTATCTGGGAGGCACACAAGGCATGTAAGTGGCCTATTTATTTCACTGGGCAGCAGGGTCAAGAGAGAAAAATCCAGGGAACTGGAACAGCTCCTTGCTAAAATTTCCGCTTTGGAACAGCAACATAAACAATCTGCTGCACAGGCCGTCTATGAGAGTTTAAATTCCCTAAGAGACTCCCTGAAAGACTTACTTAATGCAAAAAGTGCCAGATCTTTGCAATTCCTTAAACAAAAGATTAATGCACATGGTGACAAGGGAGGTAATCTAATGACTGCACTACTTCGAAAAAAGAGGGAGAGATCGTTTATACATAAAATCAACACTACTGGAGGTGACTCCTTTTGCTCCCCCAAAGACATAGCTAAAGCTTTTACGGAATATTACTCTTCCTTATATAACTTACCATCGACAACTCTATCCCCACAGGAGAGATCTGACCAAATTGCTGCCTTTCTAGACGACATTACTCTCCCACACATCGCCCCAGAAGATGCGAATGCGCTGCTCCAACCCATAACATTTCAGGAGGTTAAGGATGTGGTCTTCTCTTTCCCCTCTGGAAAAAGCCCTGGACCCGATGGCCTTATGATCCTATACTATAAGAAATTTATAGAGGTACTACTCCCGCACCTGACTGACACATGTAATGCTTTCATGCAAGGACAACGCTTCCCTAAACAATCCCTAGAAGCTCATATTACAATTCTCCCTAAAGACGGTAAGGACCCTATCTTATGCGCCAGTTACAGACCCATATCCCTCCTCAATCTTGACGTGAAAATTTGGGCGAAACTGATGGCCCCAGACTGAGCAGTATCTTACTGAAACTGGTTCACCTTGACCAAACCGGCTTCGTGAAGGGCAGAGAGAGGGAAGACATAATATTGTTAGGGTCCTCCATGCCATCCAAACTGCCCGCTCTTCCCAGACCCATATGCTTGTTCTCGGCACAGATGCCGAGAAGACATTTGATAGAGTAGCTTGGGATTTCATGGAATGTACTCTCCTCAAATTTAATTTCCCCCCACAGTTCATAACAGTGATTCTCTCCCTCTACACCACTCCATACGCACGCGTTAGAATTAACGGCACGCTCTCACCTCCTTTTCTCATAAAAAATGGAACCAGACAGGGCTGCCCCCTGTAACCGAGTCTATTCATTCTGACAGTGGAGACGCTTCTCCAGGGCCTGAGGCAGGGCCCCAGGATCTCCGGACTGAAGCTTGGCTCTTATGAGCATCTAGTGTCGGCCTTTGCTGATGAAATTCTGTTAAGGATCACGGATCTACATAGATCCGTACAGGGGGTGCTGCGGGTCCTGTCGACTTTTGGGGTGGCGTTGAATTTTAAAGTAAATTTTAAAGTCTGAAATCCTTAAAATCAACCTGCCTACACATCTTGTGGAGGAGATTAAATCTCTTGCCCCATTCCAGTGGCCCTCAACATCCATGAAATATTTAGGCATCCGATTTCCTAACACTTTATCTAAGCTATTTGAAGCTAATTACCCTCCTCTCCTGCAAAAACTAACTGATATTTGTGACATATCTGCTTACGATATACCATATCTATCGTGGATGGGTCGCAAAAATCTATTGCAAACATATATACTACCTATATTCCTTTACACTCTGTCCTCACTCCTGATTCATTTGCTTAAATCATATCTTCAAAAGATTAGATGTCTTTTTTCCAACTATCTCTGGAGGGGGAGGAGGCTTCATCTGGCCCATTTGATATTAATCCGCAAAAAACAAATGGGTGGGCTTGGTCTACCAGACATAGAATGGTACTACAAGGCAATGCACCTGAAACGTTGGGTGGAATTGGCTTTGGGCATTGGTGTTCTCCAGGACTGGGACTTGGAAATCAGACAACTAGGTGACAGGGCTCTCTGATTTCTCTGGCTCCCAACAAGTAAAGAACCCTTTGTTGAGAGGCCCCTTACTGGTTAAATGTAGTGCATTCTCCTCAGATATGAACACACAGATAGTGCCACCTATCGCTCCAGCTTCCCTTATTCCTCAGGCACTAAATGCTTAGGGTCTTCCGACTAATCCGCTGTGGCCTCGGGTCTCCTCCACAACTCTAGTAGACTTTCTCACAAATGACACACCCCCTAGTACAGAGGTACTCCAGTCTTTGGTGCGATCTCACCCTGCTGCCTCTCTCCACGCTTATTCTGCAAGACAGATGTGTATCACTTTCTTAAGGAAGTTCTTTATTGCCAAGTCCCTTTTGTGGCTAGATGAGTTCTACATATGTGGAGCCCATAGAAAACTAAAGTTGTCGCTGTTTTAGAATTACTTAGTCCGAGGGAACAGTGGTAACCACCCCTTATATCTATGCTTCCAGGAACAGGAATTGGGACTAGATTTGACAGACGAGCAATGCCGGTCTGTACTTCGGTGTTCACATGGCTTCTCACGTTGTATCAAACTACAAGAGAACAACTCTAAATTGCTTACTAAGTGGTACAAAACTCCTGAAGCTTTATTTAGATTTGGGCTTACACGGGACAAGTAATGCTGGAGATGTGGTGATGGGGTGGGTACGTTTGAACACATCTGGTGGTCATGTTCCAAGATTCAACCCTTCTGGAAGGAAGTAGAGGACACGATAAACTTGGTTTGTGGCTGCTCTATTTCTCTCTCCATGGCCACAGTAGCCCTGGCTCTCCCCACGTCCTCCTGCAGGCTAACGGCTAATTCACTACCTACACATATGCTAGTAGCAGCCGAGACTCTAGTACCCTTGCTGTGGAGACAGAATCCAAAAACCAATGGCTGGACAAGATTAGCCAGATTTGTCCCATGGAGGAACTGACAAGCTGGCATTCACACACTCATGACACCTTTGACCGTATTTGGAAGCCATGGCTCACTTATAAACTTCAGTCCTACCCCTGCGCTGCAACGTCTCCTTAGCAACATTTGACAACCAACGGTACCAATGGACGGTAACGATCCATGACTCACATATTACATATTATGAAAGTTCATTAGATAGCCTTTAATTTTGATGCATGACTGGATTTGCATTACCAACTGTCACCACTCATATCTGTATACCCTGCATGGAATTGCATCACAAACAATTTACCGTGTCTTGCCATCCTGTTTTCTGTTATTTTGCTCTTTATGTCAATAAAAAGAGATTTGTGGAAAAAAAAAAATAAAGGGAACATTAAGCAACACAATGTAACTCCAAGTCAATGACACTTCTGTGAAATCCCACTGTCCACTCAGGAAGCAACACTGATTTACAATTAATTTCACATGCTGTTGTGCAAATGGAACAGACAACAGGTTGAAATTATAGGCAATTAGCAAGACACCCCCAATAAAGGAGTGGTTCTGCAGGTGGTGACCACAGACCACTTCACAGTTACTATGCTTCTTGACTGATGTTTTGGTCACTTTTGAATGCTGGCGGTGCTTTCACTCTAGTGGTAGCATGAGACGGAGTCTACAACCCACTCAAGTGGCTCAGGTAGTGCAGCTCATCCAGGATGGCACATAAATGTGTGCTGTGGCAAGAAGGTTTGCTGTGTCTGTCAGCATAGTTTGCAGAGCATGGAGGCGCTACCAGGAGACAGGCCACTACATCTGGAGACATGGAGCAGGCCGTAGGAGGGCAACAACCCATCACCGGGACCGTTACCTCCGCCTCTGTGCAAGGAGGAGAAGGAGGAGCACTGCCACAGCCCTGCAAAATGACTTCCAGCAGGCCACAAATGTGCATGTGTCCCTTCAAATGGTCAGAAACAAACTCCATGAGAGTGGTATGAGGGCCCAATGTCCACAGGTAGGGGTTGTGCTTACAGCCCAACACCGTGCAAGAGGTTTGGCATTTGCCAGAGAACACCAAGATTGGCAAATTCGCCACTGGCGCCCTGTGCTCTTCACAGATGAAAGCAGGTTCACACTGAGCATATGTGACAGACGTGACAGAGTCTCAAGACCCCGTGGAGGATGTTTGGCTGCCTTCAACATCCTCTGGCATGAGAGATTTGGCGGTGGGTCAGTAATGGTGTGGGGTGGCATTTAATTTGGGGCTGCACAGCCCTCCATGTGCTTGCCAGAAGTATCCTAAATGCCATTAGGTACCGAGAAGAGATCCTCAGACCCCTTGTGAGACCGTATGCTGATGCGGTTGGCCCTGGATTCCTACTAATGCAAGACAATGCTAGACCTCATGTGGCTGGAATGTGTCAACAGTTCATGCAAGAGGAAGGCATTGATGCTATTGACTGGCCCGCCCAGTCCCCATACCTGAATCCGATTGAGCACATCTGGGACATCATGTCTCGCTCCATCCACCAATGCCACGTTGCACCACAGACTGTCCAGGAGTCCAAGAGTGGATGCTTTAGTCCAGGTCTGGGAGTACATCCCTCAGGAGACCATCCGCCACCTCATCAGGAGCATGCCCAGGCATTGTAGGGAGGTCATTTAGGCACATGGAGGCCACACACTACTGAGCCTCATTTTTACTTGTTTTAAAGGAAACTGTCAGCTTGCTCCCTCCACACTAACCAGTGGTACTGGCTGGTAGTGCAGGGGACACTGATCACTTTGCCTATCGTGCCCAGATCCAACCCGCCGTTCGGCCGAAATCTTCGCTTTTCTGTATATGCTAATTAGGTGCTAACTTGCCCAGGCTGGGGTTACTGGCAATCTGAGGTCAGCGCCGCTGGCCGCAGCACCGCCCAGCTCATCAATATTCCTCCCCTCCCTCCGCCTCTCGCTCTTCTCCCTGCTGTGTAATAAAGAGGGAGAGGCGGAGGGGAGGAATATTGATGAGCTGGCCGGTGCTGCGGACGAGCGGCTCTAATGTCAGAGTGCCAGTAACCCCGTCTGTGCAAGTTAGCACCTAATTAGCATATACAGAAAATCAAAGATTTCGGCAGGATGGATCCAGGAACGGTAGGCATCAAACTGATCAGCGTCCCCCGCACTACCAGCCAGTACCACTGGTTAGTGCAGGGGGAGAAAGCTGACAGTTTTCCTTTAAGAACATTACATCAAAGTTGGATCAGATGAGTGTGACTCCATATCCAGACCTCCATGGGTTGATACATTTGATTTCCATTGATAATTTCCATTGATGATTTCTATTGATGGGGGAACTACCTCTGGGTTGCACTACCATAATGGGGGAAACATGTAAAGGGACTTGTCCACTATTGGAGTGACCTATCTACTTAATGGGAGAGGGGCTACCCAAGTGTAAGTATTTCACCCTGGGGATAGCTCTGGGTTCGTCCTTGACACAGCCACAGGATACATTTCTACTTCATTCAGCAGGCAATCAACAGTTGTTTATGCAAGTCTAGCTCCTCACCAGCTTTATTAGACAGGTTGCAGGACAAATAAAAACATAGCACAGAAACAAACAAAATCCTAAACCATCAACCGGAGGGCTTTTAGCTGCCAGTTAAAACATAAGTTTCCTGCAACCTTTTATTCACTTTTCACACACAGCCTTTGCAGCCTCTTGCTCTGTGTACTAAGACTCCTTGTCTTGTCCACATCACTGTTGTGGGTGTCACTCACTGCCCTGGCTGTGTGCTCCTTGGAAGGACCCCTGCCTCCCCCCAAAGCCCCCTTGCTGTCTTCTGGGGTGAGCCCAGACTATTCTGATTCCTTTCCTTATATCTAGACTTCCCACATTTCTTCTGGCCTCATTAATTAGGTACCTTAAGAGCATCTCTTCTAGCTCAGCTAGGATAAAGGACTGGGAAAAATACCCTTCCATTGCCCTCAAACATGCCTCAATGCCACACCAAGATGGGGTTAATATTACTGTATGGAGTGGAGTGCTATAGGGGCTGAAAAAGGGCAGAGCCTAAAATGTTTGTATGGCAAGTTCTATGGAAACGAGTTTTGGCTGGAAGAAAGTGAACGACTCCAGCTAGAGAAGACATCACCTGCGAGTCACTTGTAACTGTATGTAATCAGTTATATTGTCTACAAAACCTTTGTAGAGCTAGTATCTACCACTGTCACTGTATGAGGAGAATATTTCCTCCTTGTATACTGGTATTATTGGTAATATTGATCTCAGTATACAGGATTTGGTCAGTAACAGTATGATGGTAATATGTATGGTGATAATATTCTTCCCCATATACTGGTATTATTGGTAATATTGGTCTCAGTGTACAGGATTTGATCAGTCACAGTATGAAAGTAATATGTATGGGAAAAATATCCTGAGCGATCATGTCTGTCTATCTCGGAGGAATACTTCTTTCACCGGCAGTGGCATGCTCCTCTGGGAAAGACAGACGTGAACGCTTAGGTCCTGCAGCTCCTGCCTAATGACTTCAAAACTGCTTCTCCGCCCCTCACCCCAGTAGTAAGCTAACTACATAAGGAGGAGGCTTGTTTAAGTGTTGCAACAGTAGTAAGGTGGGGCGTGTCAGTGGGCGGAGTCAAAGGGGCGGCAAAATTAGCTTTTGCCTAGGGTGTCAAAAATTCTTGCACAAGCCCCGATCAAACTGATAACTTCACACAGTCTGCTACTGCTTGGCCTTATCTGCCACTCTGTGCCCTTTGTGTCATTGCAACCTGGATTCCATATCTTCTGTCCAGGAGCTTCATACCAACCATAAAGTGTAGAAGTGAGTTTGGGACTATCGCAGGCACTTCTATAACATCTGTTATAGACTTAGTCTCGTCTGTTTCTGACACTGTTACGCCTAAATACCCCACTCTAGCTTGCCAGCAGTCAATAGCTGTTGGATGCAATCACTAATCACTCTCATAGGTCACTTCTCATAGGTCAAAACCACACCTGACACCCATACGCAACCAGAGACTCCCTCCTATTCCGGACCAACTGCCTCACTGCGTACCTCCTACACGGAGGTCAAGGATGGTAAAGATTGGCCCCCAAACAGAGAGACACTTTTAATACCTGACAGAAGAGTAGCATTGAAGACTTTGTTAAAAAAAACACCTACAAGGGGATAGACGTAAATTCCCCCTATCGGAACCTCCTCTTGAAAGGCAGTCTACACCTAAACTCCGCAGGAATCCCAAAGGAGACACAGGCAGTGATATGGAAGATCCTTTTCAACTTAGTGAACTACTAGTATCTAGGTCCTTTATGGCCGATCTCATCTCTACTGCCGTGGAACCGATTCGCCAAGACCCAGCCGAACTCAAACAGGATATGTGGGTCACATGGTTGCAAATTTGGAAGCTACGCAGGGTCATCTCCTCTCTTACACTGAATCCTCCACAGCTTAATTTGCAAAATACAATATGAGCAAAGAGGAAAACACATAAGGATCAATAATGTTTTTATTAGTACAAAAACAGACATAAACACATGCTGTTACGCCGAGCGCTCCGGGTCCCCGCTCCTCCCCGGAGCGCTCGCAACATCCTCGCATTTGCAGCGCCCCGGTCAGACCTGCTGACCGGGTGCGCTGCAATACCCCTCTCAGCCGGGATGCGATTCGCGATGCGGGAGGCGCCCGCTCGCGATGCGCATCCCGGCTCCCGTGCCTGACTCGTTCTCCGTCGGTCTTGTCCCGGCGCGCGCGGCCCCGCTCCTTAGGGCGCGCGCGCGCCGGGTCTCTGCAATTTAAAGGGCCACTGCGCCACTGATTGGCGCAGCTGGCTTAATTAGTGTGTTCACCTGTGCGCTCCCTATTTATACCTCACTTCCCCTGCACTCCCTCGCCGGATCTTGTTGCCATTGTGCCAGTGAAAGCGTTTCCTTGTGTGTTCCTAGCCTGTGTTCCAGACCTCCTGCCGTTGCCCCTGACTACGATCCTTGCTGCCTGCCCTGACCTTCTGCTACGTCCGACCTTGCTCTTGTCTACTCCCTTGTACCGCGCCTATCTTCAGCAGTCAGAGAGGTTGAGCCGTTGCTGGTGGATACGACCTGGTTGCTACGGCCGCTGCAAGACCATCCCGCTTTGCGGCGGGCTCTGGTGAATACCAGTAGCAACTTAGAACCGGTCCACCAGCACGGTCCACGCCAATCCCTCTCTGGCACAGAGGATCCACCTCCAGCCAGCCGAATCGTGACAGTAGATCCGGCCATGGATCCCGCTGAAGTCCCACTGCCAGTTGTCGCCGACCTCACCACGGTGGTCGCCCAGCAGTCGCAACAGATAGCGCAACAAGGTCACCAGCTGTCTCAACTGACCGTGATGCTACAGCAGCTATTACCACAACTCCAGCAACAATCTCCTCCGCCAGCTCCTGCACCTCCTCCGCAGCGAGTGGCCGCCTCCGGCCTACGATTATCCTTGCCGGGTAAATTTGATGGGGACTCTAAGTTTTGCCGTGGCTTTCTTTCACAATGTTCCTTGCACTTGGAGATGATGTCGGACCAGTTTCCTACTGAAAGGTCTAAGGTGGCTTTCGTAGTCAGCCTTCTGTCTGGGAAAGCTCTGTCATGGGCCACACCGCTCTGGGACCGCAATGACCCCGTCACTGCCTCTGTACACTCCTTCTTCACGGAGATTCGAAGTGTCTTTGAGGAACCTGCCCGAGCCTCTTCTGCTGAGACTGCCCTGCTGAACCTGGTCCAGGGTAATTCTTCTGTTGGCGAGTACGCCATCCAATTCCGTACTCTTGCCTCCGAATTATCCTGGAATAATGAGGCCCTCTGCGCGACCTTTAAAAAAGGCCTATCCAGCAACATTAAAGATGTGCTGGCCGCACGAGAAATTCCTGCTAACCTGCATGAACTTATTCATCTGGCCACCCGCATTGACTTGCGTTTTTCCGAAAGGCGTCAGGAGCTCCGCCAGGATATGGACTTTGTTCGCACGAGGCGGTTTCTCTCCCCGGCTCCTCTCTCCTCTGGTCCTCTGCAATCCATTCCTGTGCCTCCCGCCGTGGAGGCTATGCAAGTTGACCGGTCTCGCTTGACACCTCAAGAGAGGACACGACGCCGCATGGAGAATCTGTGCCTGTACTGTGCCGGTACCGAACACTTCTTGAAGGATTGTCCTATCCGTCCTCCCTGCCTGGAAAGACGTCCGCTGATTCCGCACAAAGGTGAGACAGTTTTTGATGTCAACTCTGCTTCTCCACGCCTTACTGTGCCTGTGCGGTTATCTTCCTCTACCTTCTCCTTCTCTGCCGTGGCCTTCCTGGATTCCGGATCTGCAGGAAATTTTATTTTGGCCTCTCTCATCAACAGGTTCAACATCCCAGTGACCAGTCTCGCCAGACCCCTCTACATCAATTCTGTTAACAATGAAAGATTGGACTGTACCGTGCGTTACCGCACGGAACCTCTCCTAATGTGCATCGGACCTCATCACGAAAAAATTGAATTTTTGGTCCTCTCCAACTGCACTTCTGAAATTCTTCTTGGATTACCGTGGCTTCAACGCCATTCCCCAACCCTTGATTGGTCCACAGGAGAAATCAAGAACTGGGGTACTTCTTGTCTCAAGGACTGTCTTAAACCGGTTCCCAGTACTCCCTGCCGTGACCCTGTGGTTCCCCCTGTATCCGGTCTTCCTAAGGCTTATATGGACTATGCTGACGTCTTTTGCAAGAAGCAAGCTGAGACTTTACCCCCTCACAGGCCTTATGACTGTCCTATTGACCTACTCCCGGGTACTACTCCACCCCGGGGCAGAATCTATCCTCTGTCTGCTCCAGAGAATCTTGCCATGTCAGAGTACATCCAGGAGAATTTAAAAAAGGGCTTTATCCGCAAATCCTCCTCTCCTGCCGGAGCTGGATTTTTTTTTGTGTCCAAAAAAGATGGCTCCCTACGCCCTTGCATTGACTACCGCGGACTTAATAAAATCACGGTAAAAAAACGCTACCCCTTACCTCTTATCTCGGAACTCTTTGATCGCCTTCAAGGTGCCCACATCTTTACCAAACTGGACTTAAGGGGGGCTTATAATCTCATCCGCATCAAGGAGGGGGACGAATGGAAGACTGCATTTAACACTAGAGATGGACACTTTGAGTATCTGGTCATGCCCTTTGGCCTGTGCAACGCCCCTGCCGTCTTCCAAGACTTTGTTAATGACATTTTTCGTGATCTCTTATATTCCTGTGTTGTGGTTTATCTGGACGATATTCTGATTTTTTCTGCCAACTTAGAAGAACACCGCCAGCATGTCCGCATGGTTCTTCAGAGACTTCGGGACAATCAACTTTATGCCAAAATGGAGAAATGTCTGTTTGAATGTCAATCTCTTCCTTTCCTAGGATACTTGGTCTCTGGCCAGGGACTACAAATGGACCCAGATAAACTCTCTGCCGTCTTAGATTGGCCACGCCCCTCCGGACTCCGTGCTATCCAACATTTTTTGGGGTTCGCCAATTATTACAGACAATTTATTCCACACTTTTCCACTATTGTGGCTCCTATCGTGGCTTTAACCAACAAAAATGCCAATCCCAAGTCCTGGTCTCCCCAAGCGGAAGACGCGTTTAAACATCTCAAGTCTGCCTTTTCTTCCGCTCCCGTGCTCTCCAGACCTGACCCATCTAAACCCTTCCTATTGGAAGTAGATGCCTCCTCAGTGGGAGCTGGAGCTGTCCTTCTACAAAAAAATTCTTCCGGGCATGCTGTTATTTGTGTTTTTTTTCTAGGACCTTCTCTCCGGCGGAGAGAAACTACTCCATCGGGGATCGAGAACTACTGGCCATTAAATTGGCGCTTGAGGAATGGAGGCATCTGCTGGAGGGATCAAAATTTCCAGTTATCATATACACTGATCACAAGAATCTCTCCTATCTCCAGTCTGCCCAACGGCTGAACCCTCGCCAGGCCAGGTGGTCGTTGTTCTTTGCCTGTTTTAACTTTGAAATTCATTTTCGCCCTGCTGACAAGAACATTAGGGCCGATGCCCTCTCTCGTTCTTCTGATGCCTCTGAAGTAGAAGTCTCTCCGCAACACATCATTGCTCCGGACTGTCTGATCTCCACTTCTCCAGCCTCCATCAGGCAAACTCCTCCAGGGAAGACCTTCGTTTCTCCACGCCAGCGTCTCGGGATTCTCAAATGGGGACACTCCTCCCATCTCGCAGGCCATGCGGGCATCAAAAAATCCTTGCAACTCATCTCTCGTTTTTATTGGTGGCCGACTCTGGAGACGGATGTTGTTGATTTTGTGCGGGCCTGTACTGTCTGTGCCCGAGATAAGACTCCTCGCCAGAAGCCTGCTGGTCTCCTTCATCCTCTGCCCGTTCCCGAACAGCCTTGGTCACAGATTGGTATGGACTTTATTACAGACTTGCCCTCATCCCGTGGCAACACAGTTGTTTGGGTGGTCGTTGATCGATTTTCCAAGATGGCACATTTTATTCCTCTTCCTGGTCTTCCTTCAGCGCCTCAGTTGGCAAAGCAATTTTTTGTACACATTTTTCGCCTTCATGGATTGCCCACGCATATCGTCTAGGATAGAGGCGTCCAATTCGTGTCTTAATTCTGGAGGGCCCTCTGTAAACAGCTCAAGATTAAATTAAACTTCTCTTCTTCTTATCATCCCCAATCCAATGGGCAAGTAGAAAGAATTAACCAGGTCCTGGGTGACTATTTACGGCATTTTGTTTCCTCCCGCCAGGATGACTGGGCAGATCTTCTACCATGGGCCAAATTCTCATACAACTTCAGAGTCTCCGAATCTTCTGCTAAGTCCCCATTTTTCGTGGTGTACGGCCGTCACCCTCTTCCCCCCCTCCCTACTCCCTTGCCCTCTGGTTTGCCCGCTGTGGATGAAGTGACTCGTGATCTTTCCACCATATGGAAAGAAACCCAAAATTCTCTTTTACAGGCTTCATCCCGCATGAAAAGGTTTGCCGATAAGAAAAGAAGAACTCCCCCCATTTTTGCTCCCGGAGACAAGGTATGGCTCTCCGCTAAATATGTCCGCTTTCGTGTTCCCAGTTACAAACTGGGACCACGCTATCTTGGTCCTTTCAAAGTCTTGTGCCAGATTAACCCTGTCTCTTACAAACTCCTTCTTCCTCCTTCTCTTCGTATTCCCAATGCCTTCCATGTCTCTCTCCTTAAACCACTCATCATTAACCGCTTCTCTCCCAAACTTGTTTCTCCCACTCCTGTTTCCGGTTCTTCTGACGTCTTCTCCGTGAAGGAGATTCTGGCCTCCAAGACGGTCAGAGGGAAAAAAATTTTCTTGGTGGATTGGGAAGGCTGTGGTCCAGAAGAGAGATCCTGGGAACCTGAGGACAACATCCTAGACAAAAGTCTTATCCTCAGGTTCTCAGGCTCCAAGAAGAGGGGGAGACCCAAGGGGGGGGGGTACTGTTACGCCGAGCGCTCCGGGTCCCCGCTCCTCGCAACATCCTCGCATTTGCAGCGCCCCGGTCAGACCTGCTGACCGGGTGCGCTGCAATACCCCTCTCAGCCGGGATGCGATTCGCAATCCCTCTCTGGCACAGAGGATCCACCTCCAGCCAGCCGAATCGTGACACATGCCACACAATATTTAAAATCAAGAGATGTCCGCAGCAGACAAGACTACAAGCGGTGGCTCAAGCATTGAACATGGTACTGTATAACAATAGAACTAATGGGAAGTCAAGTTATGATTACTCCCCCAAAAAATTGACAAATGCCACAATGTAAACACAATTGGTTAAGTATAAAAGAAGAAGTACATAAAGAATCAGTGTTACAGAATGAACGTATAACCTCAGTGAGGAGATAACATACTTAGCCACACGCTGTCCTGATGTTTCGCTTACTGTAGCTCAAATCCACCCTTCTATTTATCTGCCTAGGGAACCAATCAATTGCCAAGCTCCGAGGCAGCATAGCTCCGATAGCTGCGTTAACAAGACGTGACTTCATTGCATCATAGATGTCAGACCTTAGGACGTATTAGTCTGAGGCATGTTATAGAGACACCACCCCTGCATGACATCAGGGTAAGAGGAGGATACGCCAACTGTCTCACCGGCTCCGGCCTGGCCCCATCACGTGACATATTACGTCACTGTAGAGCCGAGTCAGAGCTGAGGACGGACAATCGCACAAAGAATAAGGTGACCACCAGACGAGCGGTGGAGCACTGCCCAGCTCCCGCCCCGCAGCTGTAATAGGCTGCCAATGGGCAGAGGCGGAGCAGCTGTATTGGTAAGTAAAGTAAATACAAAATAGATGGTGAAAAAGTGAGAAATAAAAAAAGCCAGACGTGGTGAGTTCTGCTACATATATCCTATTATTCTTGAACAAAACCAAACATCAATGTCACCATTATATTAGGGGAGAGCTGAAACAGGAGACAATTACAGGCTGCATAACTGGTATTTATAAACATATAGGAAACCTGTAGAAATAATATATTATGTCTTAGCAACCCCACTATAGGCTTTTCAAAAAACATATAAGACCAGCGTTGGTAATAAAAAGCATAGCCAATATACAAATATGAATAAACGGAAAAATAAAAATAATAAATATAATACCCATACCACAGGTTTTATTAACCTTCCTGGCGGTATGATTCTGTCTGGAAATTTGTACCAAAAGCGGTACAATTTTTTTAACTGAATTTCACATCTCCCTCCGCCCATTTCACATCTCCCGTCACATTCCCCCTCTCCCTTGTCACATTCTCCCCCCTCCTTGTCACATTCTCCCCCCTCCTTGTCACATTCTCTCCCCTCCTTGTCACATTCTCCCCCCTCCTTGTCACATTCTCTCCCCTCCTTGTCACATTCTCTCCCCTCCTTGTCACATTCTCCCCCCTCCTTGTCACATTCTCCCCCCTCCTTGTCACATTCTTCCCCCTGTCACATTCCCCCCCTTGTCACATTCCCCCCTGTCACATTCCCCCCCCCCTTGTCACATTCCCCCCCCTGTCACATCCCCCCCCTGACACATTCCCCCCCTTGTCACATTCCCCCCCTTGTCACATTCCCCCCCTTGTCACATTCCCCCCTGTCACATTCCCCCCCCTTGTCACATTCCCCCCCGTCACATCCCCCCCCTGACACATTCCCCCCCTTGTCACATTCCCCCCCTTGTCACATTCCCCCCCCTTGTCACATTTCCCCCTTGTCACATTCCCCCCCGTCACATTCCCCCCCTTGTCACATTCCCCCCCTGTCACATCCCCCCCTGTCACATTCCCCCCCTTGTCACATTCCCCCCCTTGTCACATCCCCCCCTGACACATTCCCCCCCTTGTCACATTCCCCCCTTGTCACATTCCCCCCTTGTCACATTTCCCCCCCTTGTCACATTCCCCCCCTTGTCACATCCCCCCCTCTGTCACATTCCCCCCCTTTGTCACATTCATCCCCCCCTTGTCACCTTGTTCTGCAGCAGTATACACTGGGTTTGCCGGGCAGATTTCAAACCTAGTGTATTTCCTGCAGAACAAGTCCTTTCCCCTTCAGCCAATCACAGGCTTTACACCACTGCGGCCTGTGATTGGCTGAAAAGTGAAAGGTCCTAGAAGATGAATAGTGAAGAGAGGACACCCCGGACCGCACGGAGGGGAACGGCATCTGCAGGGACCGGGATTAGGTGAGCAAAAGGTTTTTTTATTTAACTACTTCTTCCTTTTACACTTAGCTCAGTGTTTTTCTAACAGGGGGCCTCCAGCTGCTGTGAAACTACTACTCCCAGCATGTCCGGACAGCCTTTGGCTGTTCGGGCATGCTGAGAGTTGTAGTTTTGCAACAGCTGGAGGCCCCCTGGTAGGGAAACACTGACATTTAGTATTTTTCTTTACCTGCTCTGGCCGGCCCCCGCAACGGGAGCCGACCAGAGCAGATAATCGCATGTTTTCCCGGGGCCGCATCGCTATATCGCATTGCTTTTGCGATATATCGTGCAGCCCGGCCGGGAACTCTGCAATTCTACCCCGAGCGTGACTCGGGGATACCGATCCTAGCAGGGAAAGTTAACCCCGAGTCACGCTCGGGAATACCGCTCAGGAGGTTAATACACACCAAGCATATAAAATATCACCCAATGAAAAAAGTCATATTGATGCCTGGAAAAAAAACTTCTGTTCAC
The DNA here is from genome assembly GCF_029499605.1 of Hyla sarda. Lineage (NCBI taxonomy): Eukaryota > Metazoa > Chordata > Amphibia > Anura > Hylidae > Hyla > Hyla sarda. The sequence continues at coordinate 627,777 of NC_079191.1, forward strand.
ACAGAACCACACAGCGTCAAAATAGACCTGTGTGGTAAAGGTGAAACCATCATAGTAGTAATGGTTCCAAAAAATTATTACGTGTGACACATGATGTGACTGTTGAATAAAAACAAAGAAAGGTGCCACTAAAAGGCACCATAAAGTGCAGATCACGCTAAAACCACTATGTAGGAAATATTGCCTCAAGATAAATAACATGAAGTGCAATGTGCCAAAAGCCTGTAAGAGGTCACTGACATAAAGAGAGACCAAAAAGTGCAAAGAAAGTAAGGAAAAAAAAGGGAAAAACCAAAGAAACCAAAAAATAATAAAAGTCTAAAAAGTGGTATACTTACCGAATAATTATTAAGACAACGAAATTCATATGATAACTATAAAGAACACAACTTGAGTACAAGTCATATGTATGTTAAGCATTAGCCTAAGACAAAATACATGTACTAAACAATATACCATAAATGGGGATCATAACAGGACCTTCCCAAAACCACTCAAGGGCTATATACTAAATATAGGATGTCCAATTAGGGATGATCCCGAGTTGTAAACACAAAGAGCACACTTGTGTGCTCATCAAAGGAAGAATATATTGAGCAGCCAAATCTTCCCAAATAATACATGAATAGTGGTCTATTCGTCCAGAATCGAAAACAGAATACAAGAGTAAAGGGGTCGCAGGTCATAAGATACAAAAACCATCATGATGAGGGGGAGAAGAATAGGGAGGAAAGAAAATAAGTAGATTTAAATTTTTTTTTTTTAAATGTATTCAATTAAAAGCCAAGCAAGAGAGATCTATGAAGGGATGCATACCTCCATAAGCCCTGTGCTACAAAAAGCGGGGAATAGCTATTTATCTCATTCAATCCGCAAGGGAGTTCACCATGTGCCAACAAACGTGGCCAATTGCCTTTATGTGGTCCAACGAAGTCAAACGAAGGCGAGAGCTGTCACAAGATTGTGTTTCTCCTTGAAGTGACGTGGGACAGACTTAAGTCGTGATATATCAGGTTCATTTCTTGCTGCCTGTACATCAAAAAAAATGTTCCCTGACGACAAAATTCCCTGGTCGTCATTCCAATATACAAAAGATTACAAGGGCATATAGCCGCATGTACCACTCCTCGTGTTATGCATGTAATGGAATGTCGTATCTTATATGTTTTACTCCCTGAGACGTCACTTAACTGTGTGGTTCTGTCCATATTCGAACACGCAACACACTTGCCGCATGCCGAATTGCCCCACCTTGGACCTTTGCTACCAAATAGGTAACATTCTTCTCCTGTCGCATAATGACTGTGAACCAATAAATCTTTAATATTACTGGATTGAGAGTAAGTAATTGAAGGTGAAGGAGATAATGATTCGCATACTGTTGAATCTGTCAAAAGATTAGACCAATGACGCTTTATCACCTCTGCGACCGGTGAACTCTTAGAATTGTAGTTAAAAACATATCTAACCTGTTCGGTAGAGCTCCTCGATAGCTTCCTTGGCACAATAAAGTGGCACGATATTGTATTTTAGCCCTTTGGTATGCAAACTTGATGCATCTATGGCTGTATCCTCTTTCTTTGAACCAGATTGTGAAATCAGTGGCTTGTTTTTCAAAGGATGCATAATCCGAACATAACCATCTAGCATGCAAAAATTGTCCATATGGAATGTTTTTAATGAAATGTGAAGGATGTGCTGAAGGGATATGTAGAATGGTATTCACAGCGGTGCTTTTTCTGTAGAGATCCGTCTGTATGTACCCATCACTGTCTACCTGTATTCGGATATCAAGGAAATCAACATCAGTATTACTTGTTTTGTATGCCAGCTTAATGTTCGCATCATTGTTATTTAGTAAACACATGAAGGCATCCAATTCATCACAGGTCCCTTGCCAAATAATCAAATTATTGTCAAAATGGGTGGCTACATCAGAAGAAAAAAAGGTCCTCTCCCACAACCCCAAGAAAAGGTTTGCATATGAGGGCGCACAAGCCGCCCCCATCGCGGTTCCTTGAAGTTGTAGGTAGGGGACCCACTTGAAAATGAAAAAATTGTGCGTTAGGACAAAGGTTAGAAGATCCAATAGAAAAATCCTCAGCTCTGGATTAAGATCACTAGCTTCTAAAAAGAATCTCATAGCTGCTATCCCTTGCACGTGGTGGATGGAAGTATGTAAAGACTCCACGTTACCAACAACATTGTGGAGTCTAGATGGATACCTTTCAATTTTCTGAGTACATTGTTTGAATCCTTGACATATGATGGTATAAGTTCCACCAAATGTTGCAAATAGAAATCAATGAATTTACATACCAGTTCAGTCAGTGAATTTGATCAAGAGACTATAGGATGTCAAGGTGGTATTTTATTATTTTTATGAATCTTGGGCAATAGATAAATGGTCGGCACAGTGGGGTGTTCAATAATCAGGCCATCCAATTGTCGTTGCGAAAGAAGACCATCGTCTCTTGCAGTTTCCAAGATGAGCTGTAGTTCTGATCTGTAAGACATCAAGGGGTTAAACATCAGGCGTTTATAGCAGGCAGTATCCCGTAACTGTCTCATCATTTCTTCTTCATACATGGCCATAGGCCATATAATGACGTTACCGTCTTTATCTGAGGGCTTAATCACTATTCCCTTCAAGTCTCGACGCTCACAGAGCACTCTTCGTTGCATTTTAGCCATGTTGTCAGAAACACGTGTTTCTGTTATCTCCCTCAGATCTCTGACTACTGTTTTCACAAACAAATCTATTGCTGGAAAAAGTGCTGTAGGAGGAAACTTAGTTCTTTTTAGGTAAAAGATGGTTTGGATACCTGCCTGTAGGTTGTACGTCTTGTTCATTTAATAAGGATTCCAAGTTTTGTAAAGCATTAATCTCCATTTCAGAGTCTAGCCCTGGTTGGATGTATCACCATGTTTTTCATGTAACTTCTACAAAGTGAGCTTGCAGGCAAACAGCCGTACGTCCTTCACTGTTGTAAAGAGGTCAAAATTAGCCTGTAAACGCATGTGTTTTCCTCTTTGCTCATATTGTATTTTGTAGCATGGGATCATTTACCATATTGGGGATTTATTTTGCAAAATGCCAACTCCAACAAGACAATTGATTCGATGTAAGACCAAGTCAAGAGAGAAAACACAATAATTTGCATATTAAAGACCTTCCAGAATCGGTCCTTCCTGAATCACTCATTCCTACCCTCAAACAAATATTCATACAAGTGCTGGGAAACTCCTATCACCTTAAAATTGAGATTTAAAGGGCTCACAGAGCCCTCAGGGCTAAATCGAAGCAACAGGAACTCCATAGAGACTACATCTGCTGATTATTTAACTCCACAGTGAGAAATTACCTACTCTGCAAATCCAGGAGAATGCCCAGATCAACTTCGAAGATACCCCAATCCTGATTTTTTTAAGACCTAGGATGAATTACCCTGTCCAAGCACAACCTCCTAAGACCCTTCAAAGAACTCCTGCATTCCAAAACCATAGCTTACAAGTGACTGTTCCCATTTAGCTTATCTTTTTCTACAGCTGGCAAGCAGTTCCCAATCTGCTCACATTCGGATCTTACTGATGTGATGTTCACACTGGACTGAGAGATGGTGGAGGTGTCAGACTGGTCTTCTGTTTCGGACCTGACTGACCACCCTTTCATCCCTCTGCTTTCATCCCTCTGTGGGAAACTGTAGGCTCCTCCAAATCCACCAAGGCTAAGAAACACTCAGGAAAACTTACAGCAAAAAGAATTGACTGGAACGCTCCATGAGCCACCCCCTGAAGATAGGAGCTTTGCTCACACTATGCCACTCGGCCGTCCACTTCCTTGAGAAATTTTGCCCTAAACTCTTCTGTTAGCCTGTAACAGGTCGTCGAGCATACAGTTTGTTCTATGTTTTCTTTCTACAGGCAGGACAGTTCTAGATTGTTACCTTCTTAACTCTTTACCCCTGCTGGACATATATCTCCGCACTCACCTTATCACCCTTCATCGTACAGCACCTCTAAGTATCCGATATTTCGGGAGCTAATTACCGCTCTTAGCTGAATACTTTACTCTGCTAATGCTTAACAGATACTAGTGGGAAGTAGGTTTGGCTACCAAAGTTTATTGTTCTGGAGCCCCTGCAAACGCTGCCTGTGCTTTTTAAAAGTTTGTATGGCCTCCATTAGGTTACTGATTGGTTTGAGCTAGTACAGCCTGTTAGCTTAAGTAAGATCACCACTCTATAATTTGCATGTTAGTTTGGGGACACTAGTCATCAGGTGTTGGCCCCGGACAACTAGACAAGTCTTGAATATGCTATATGTTCCTCCATCATCACCGACTATTATCCCCCTCCTTTCCGCTCCCCACCGCTTACCCTACCCTATGCGCTCTTGCTTACTCCTCCCCTTTTTTCCCTTACCCTATTTCTAGCCTTTCTGGTATCTCCTGCTCGCTTCCATATATAACACCCTTAAAGATCTTAATAATATTTAATCCACCAAAGCAGATCAAACAAGCTTTTTCAAATACTATGCGCATGGTGATAAGGGCTCAAAACTAACTACTTCCCTCCTGAAGAAAAGATCAGAACAGTCCTTTATCAACCAGATTAAAAAAAAACTCTGGCTCTATAGCCTCTGACACTGATTCCATCACTAAGGATTTCTTGCATTTCTATAGCTCCCGCTATAACCTCCTAGATTACCCTAATGCTGACTCCCTGACAGCATGTTTCCTAGACTCTATCTCCTTGCTGTCCATTTCTGATGGAGACAAAGAACACCTTTGTACTCCTTTTACTGCATAAGAAGTTTCTAAAGAGAGAGCCCCAATTCCCTCTGGCAAGAGCCCTGACTCAGGCGACCTACCTATCTTGTATTGCAAACTCATGCAGGAACCTCTTCTCCATAAATTTGTCTCCCTGTGCAACGCTCTCCTGTGAGGGGCCACTCTACCTCGCCCCCCCCCCCCGCCAGATGCTTGATGCACACATAACCCTGCTTCCTAAAGAAGGCAAGAGTAAGCTAAAATGTTGTAGTTATCTCCCCATCTCACTCTTGAACTCAAATATTAAATGGTAGGCTAAACTATTTGCTACCCGGTTGAAACCTATTATATCAAAGCTTATTGGCCCCAAGCAGGTGGCTTTCGTATAGGCTACAGAGGGCAATCACAATACTTTACATCTTATCTCCTACATTCATTGCGCACATGTTTTCCACAAAAAAACGGATTCTATTAGGCACCGTCGGGAGGGCCTGGAGTTAGTGAGCCCTAACTGTCCCTTCCTATTGTCCATCCGCCCTGCATTGTCCATCCGCCCTGCATTGACAACCACTAGGATGGTCCCTATCAGAGTTGAGCGAACTTTTGAAATATATACGGTTCGCCGGACTTTTTGAAAATCACGGTTTGCCGAACTCGCCAAACTTTTCGAAAATCACAAGTTCGGTTCAGCTCTGCTCAACTCGATCAGGCAATGAAATATGGCCCTAAACACATTTAAAACACTAACAACTGTTATACCCCTGCCTCACATTGTTAGGAGTGTATTCAAGTAGTTTTAAAGTGTTTTTAATGATCCGTTATGGCCACATGTGGTAACCCATGGTAACTATTCCAGCTCGCCCTGGTTGTATCCCCGGTTGTCAGTAGATGCCTGCCAGTGTTAATATGCACAAGGAGGCATGGAAAGACACCGTGGCTTTTTCCCAGCATGCCAAAAATTATCCTTTTTTTGGAAGTAGTAACAGAATTGGCAAAATATCATAGTGAAGACTGAATAAGAAATAGCTCTTGTATGAAAGGCCAAAAAAATTATCCTTTTACTGGGGATTATGGGTTGTGCATTGGTGTTACTAGTAGTAGCCTGCGTACAGAAAGTAGTGGCTGATTGATGTTTGTTACGCCGAGCGCTCCGGGTTCCCGCTCCTCCCCGGAGCGCTCGCTTCACCTCCTCCGCTGCAGCGCTCCGGTCACGTCCTCTGACCCGGGGCGCTGCGATCCTGCTGCTAGCCGGGATGCGATTCGCGATGCGGGTAGCGCCCGCTCGCGATGCGCACCCCGGCTCTCCTACCTGACTCGCTCCCCGTCTGTTCTGTCCCGGCGCGCGCGGCCCCGCTCCCTAGGGCGCGCGCGCGCCGGGTCTCTGCGATTTAAAGGGCCACTGCGCCGCTGATTGGCGCAGTGGTTCCAATTAGAGTTATCACCTGTGCACTCCCTATATTACCTCACTTCCCTTGCACTCCCTTGCCGGATCTTGTTGCCTTAGTGCCAGTGAAAGCGTTCCTTGTGTGTCCCTTGCCAGTGTTTCCAGACCTTCTGCCTTTGCCCTTGACTACGATCCTTGCTGCCTGCCCCGACCTTCTGCTACGTCCGACCTTGCTTCTGCCTACTCCCTTGTACCGCGCCTATCTTCAGCAGCCAGAGAGGTGAGCCGTTGCTAGTGGATACGACCTGGTCACTACCGCCGCAGCAAGACCATCCCGCTTTGCGGCGGGCTCTGGTGAAAACCAGTAGTGGCTTAGAACCGGTCCACTAGCACGGTCCACGCCAATCCCTCTCTGGCACAGAGGGTCCACTACCTGCCAGCCGGCATCGTGACAGTAGATCCGGCCATGGATCCCGCTGAAGTTCCTCTGCCAGTTGTCGCTGACCTCACCACGGTGGTCGCCCAGCAGTCACAACAGATTGCGCAACAAGGCCAACAGCTGTCTCAACTGACCGTTTTGCTACAACAGTTGCTACCACAGCTTCAGCAGTCATCTCCTCCGCCAGCTCCTGCACCTCCTCCGCAGCGAGTGGCCGCTCCTGGGATACGCTTATCCTTGCCGGATAAGTTTGATGGGGACTCTAAGTTTTGCCGTGGCTTCCTTTCCCAATGTTCCCTGCATCTGGAGATGATGTCGGACCTGTTTCCCACTGAAAGGTCTAAGGTGGCTTTCGTAGTCAGTCTTCTGTCCGGAAAAGCCCTGTCATGGGCCACACCGCTCTGGGACCGCAATGACCCCGTCACTGCCTCTGTACACTCCTTCTTCTCGGAAATCCGAAGTGTCTTTGAGGAACCTGCCCGAGCCTCTTCTGCTGAGACTGCCCTGTTGAACCTGGTCCAGGGTAATTCTTCCGTTGGCGAGTATGCCGTACAATTCCGTACACTTGCTTCAGAATTGTCCTGGAATAATGAGGCCCTCTGCGCGACCTTCAAAAAAGGCCTATCCAGCAACATTAAAGATGTTCTGGCCGCACGAGAAATTCCTGCTAATCTACATGAACTTATTCACCTAGCCACTCGCATTGACATGCGTTTTTCTGAAAGGCGTCAGGAACTCCGCCAAGATATGGACTCTGTTCGCACGAGGCGTTTCGTCTCCTCGGCTCCTCTCTCCTCTGGTCCCCTGCAATCTGTTCCTGTGCCTCCCGCCGTGGAGGCTATGCAGGTCGACCGGTCTCGCCTGACACCTCAAGAGAGGACACGACGCCGTATGGAGAACCTCTGCCTGTACTGTGCTAGTACCGAACACTTCCTGAGGGATTGTCCTATCCGTCCTCCCCGCCTGGAAAGACGTACGCTGACTCCGCACAAAGATGAGACAGTCCTTGATGTCTACTCTGCTTCTCCACGTCTTACTGTGCCTGTGCGGATGTCTGCTTCTGCCTTCTCCTTCTCTACAGTGGCCTTCTTGGACTCTGGTTCTGCAGGAAATTTTATTTTGGCCTCTCTCGTCAACAGGTTCAACATCCCAGTGACCAGTCTCGCCAGACCCCTCTACATCAATTGTGTAAATAATGAAAGATTGGACTGTACCATACGTTTCCGCACGGAGCCCCTTCTTATGAGCATCGGATCTCATCATGAGAGGATTGAACTTTTGGTCCTCCCCAATTGCACCTCGGAGATTCTCCTTGGACTTCCCTGGCTTCAACTTCATTCCCCAACCCTGGATTGGTCCACTGGGGAGATCAAGAGTTGGGGGTCCTCTTGTTCCAAGAACTGTCTAAAACCGGTTCCCAGTAACCCTTGCCGTAACTCTGTGGTTCCTCCAGTAACCGGTCTCCCTAAGGCCTATATGGACTTCGCGGATGTTTTCTGCAAAAAACAAGCTGAGACTCTACCTCCTCACAGGCCTTATGATTGCCCTATCGACCTCCTCCCGGGTACTACTCCACCCCGGGGCAGAATTTATCCTCTCTCTGCCCCAGAGACTCTTGCCATGTCCGAATACGTCCAGGAGAATCTAAAAAGGGGCTTTATCCGTAAATCCTCCTCTCCTGCCGGAGCCGGATTTTTCTTTGTCTCCAAAAAAGATGGCTCCCTACGTCCTTGCATTGACTACCGCGGTCTTAATAAAATCACGGTTAAGAACCGCTACCCCTTACCCCTCATCTCTGAACTCTTTGATCGCCTCCAAGGTGCCCACATCTTCACTAAATTGGACTTAAGAGGCGCCTATAACCTCATCCGCATCAGAGAGGGGGACGAGTGGAAAACGGCATTTAACACCAGAGATGGACACTTTGAGTATCTGGTCATGCCCTTTGGACTGTGCAATGCCCCTGCCGTCTTCCAAGACTTTGTCAATGAAATTTTTCGTGATTTATTATACTCCTGTGTTGTGGTATATCTGGACGATATCCTAATTTTTTCTGCCAATCTAGAGGAACACCGCCGGCATGTCCGTATGGTTCTTCAGAGACTTCGTGACAACCAACTCTATGCCAAAATTGAGAAATGTCTGTTTGAATGCCAATCTCTTCCTTTTCTAGGATATTTGGTCTCTGGCCAGGGACTACAGATGGATCCAGACAAACTCTCTGCCGTCTTAAATTGGCCACGCCCCTCCGGACTCCGTGCTATCCAACGCTTTTTGGGGTTCGCCAATTATTACAGGCAATTTATTCCACATTTTTCTACCATTGTGGCTCCTATCGTGGCTTTAACCAAGAAAAATGCTGATCCCAAGTCCTGGCCTCCTCAAGCAGAAGACTCCTTTAAACAACTCAAGTCTGCCTTTTCTTCGGCTCCCGTGCTCTCCAGACCTGACCCTTCCAAACCCTTCCTATTGGAGGTTGATGCCTCCTCAGTAGGAGCTGGAGCTGTTCTTCTACAAAAAAATCCTTCCGGGCATGCTGTCACTTGTGGTTTTTTCTCTAGGACCTTCTCTCCAGCGGAGAGGAACTACTCCATCGGGGATCGAGAGCTTCTAGCCATTAAATTAGCACTTGAGGAATGGAGGCATCTGCTGGAGGGATCAAGATTTCCTGTTATTATCTACACCGACCACAAGAACCTCTCCTACCTCCAGTCTGCCCAACGGCTGAATCCTCGCCAGGCCCGGTGGTCTCTGTTCTTTGCCCGATTTAATTTTGAGATTCACTTTCGTCCTGCCGATAAGAACATTAGAGCCGATGCTCTCTCTCGTTCCTCGGATGCCTCAGAAGTTGATCTCCCTCCGCAACACATCATTCCACCTGACTGCCTGATCTCCACTTCTCCTGCCTCCATCAGACAGACCCCTCCAGGAAAGACCTTTGTTTCTCCACGCCAACGCCTCGGAATCCTCAAATGGGGTCACTCCTCCCATCTCGCAGGTCATGCGGGCATCAAGAAATCTGTGCAACTCATCTCCCGCTTCTATTGGTGGCCGACTCTGGAGACGGATGTTGGGGACTTTGTGCGAGCCTGCACTATCTGTGCCCGGGATAAGACTCCTCGCCAGAAGCCCGCTGGTTTTCTTCATCCTCTGCCTGTCCCCGAACAGCCTTGGTCTCTGATTGGTATGGATTTTATTACTGATTTACCCCCTTCCCGTGGCAACACCGTTATTTGGGTGGTCGTTGATCGATTCTCCAAAATGGCACATTTCATTCCTCTTCCTGGTCTTCCTTCTGCGCCTCAGTTGGCTAAACAATTTTTTGTACACATTTTTCGTCTTCACGGGTTGCCTACGCAGATTGTCTCGGATAGAGGGGTCCAATTCGTGTCTAAATTCTGGAGAGCTCTCTGTAAACAACTCAAGATTAAATTAAATTTTTCCTCTGCATATCATCCCCAGTCCAATGGACAAGTAGAAAGAATTAACCAGATCCTGGGTGATTATTTGCGACATTTTGTTTCCTCCCGCCAGGATGACTGGGCAGATCTCCTTCCATGGGCCGAATTCTCGTATAACTTCAGGGTCTCTGAATCTTCCTCCAAATCCCCATTTTTCGTGGTGTACGGCCGTCACCCTCTTTCCCCCCTCCCTACCCCCTTGCCCTCTGGTCTGCCCGCTGTGGATGAAATTTCTCGTGACCTTTCCATTATATGGAGAGAGACCCAAAATTCTCTCTTACAGGCTTCTTCACGCATGAAGAGGTTCGCGGATAAGAAAAGAAGAGCTCCCCCCGTTTTTTCCCCTGGAGACAAGGTATGGCTCTCCGCTAAATATGTCCGCTTCCGTGTCCCTAGCTACAAGTTGGGACCACGCTATCTTGGTCCTTTCAAAATTCTGTGTCAAATTAATCCTGTCTCTTATAAACTTCTTCTTCCTCCTTCTCTTCGTATCCCTAATGCCTTTCACGTCTCTCTTCTCAAACCACTCATCCTCAACCGTTTTTCTCCCAAATCTGTTCCTCCCACTCCTGTTTCCGGCTCCTCGGACGTCTTCTCGGTCAAGGAGATTTTGGCTGCCAAAAAGGTCAGAGGAAAAAATTTTTTTTTAGTAGACTGGGAGGGTTGTGGTCCTGAAGAGAGATCCTGGGAACCTGAGGACAACATCCTTGACAAAAGTCTGCTCCTCAGGTTCTCAGGCTCCAAGAAGAGGGGGAGACCCAAGGGGGGGGGTACTGTTACGCCGAGCGCTCCGGGTTCCCGCTCCTCCCCGGAGCGCTCGCTTCACCTCCTCCGCTGCAGCGCTCCGGTCACGTCCTCTGACCCGGGGCGCTGCGATCCTGCTGCTAGCCGGGATGCGATTCGCGATGCGGGTAGCGCCCGCTCGCGATGCGCACCCCGGCTCTCCTACCTGACTCGCTCCCCGTCTGTTCTGTCCCGGCGCGCGCGGCCCCGCTCCCTAGGGCGCGCGCGCGCCGGGTCTCTGCGATTTAAAGGGCCACTGCGCCGCTGATTGGCGCAGTGGTTCCAATTAGAGTTATCACCTGTGCACTCCCTATATTACCTCACTTCCCTTGCACTCCCTTGCCGGATCTTGTTGCCTTAGTGCCAGTGAAAGCGTTCCTTGTGTGTCCCTTGCCAGTGTTTCCAGACCTTCTGCCTTTGCCCTTGACTACGATCCTTGCTGCCTGCCCCGACCTTCTGCTACGTCCGACCTTGCTTCTGCCTACTCCCTTGTACCGCGCCTATCTTCAGCAGCCAGAGAGGTGAGCCGTTGCTAGTGGATACGACCTGGTCACTACCGCCGCAGCAAGACCATCCCGCTTTGCGGCGGGCTCTGGTGAAAACCAGTAGTGGCTTAGAACCGGTCCACTAGCACGGTCCACGCCAATCCCTCTCTGGCACAGAGGGTCCACTACCTGCCAGCCGGCATCGTGACAATGTTAATAGAGTACAGCATGAGATGGAAGACAGTTGTTTAGAGCATACAGCATGAGATGGCGGACTGATGTCACTAGACAGTGGAAAAGGCCGAACACTCATGGCAAACTGGGCAAGTTCTGGCCAATGGTCTAATCTGCTGAGTCGGAAGTAACAAGTTGCAAACACAAAAAATAGATTTTGGCCAGTAGCCCTGGCTGGCCGCAGGATGTTTGCAAAAGCAAATGTGATAAATGTAAAATTTGCCCCAGCCTATGGCCTGGCTGGGAGTCAACAGAAATAGATATTTTGGAGAAGGAAAAGGGTATGTGTAGCTCACTGGGGTATACTATTCCGAGGTTAACTGGAATTGTCTAAATCCCAAAAAGACCTAGTAAAGTGAATAGGTATATATAATAAATTATATAAAACCAGTCCTCAAGGATAGGGAAATAAAGAGATAAAAAGAGATAAAAAAAGAGATAAAATGAACGAGAAAAAAGGTGATGTGGAACCAAATAAATGTAAAATCAATAAGTTAAATATCATAAAATAGATACTGAATAAATAATAATAGTAAATGAAAGAAAATGAATAATATAATGATAATAGAAGAACTGAATCAAGGATAATGCAGTAAAATATAACATTTAATCACACGATAATAACTTACATCTGGGCCGGGCCCTTGCACCAGATGTTAATAAGATATTGATTAGAGATGAGCGAACTTTAGAAAAATTCGATTCGGCCGATTCGCCGAATTTTCCGAAAAGTTAATTTTGATCAATTTTTTTTCCGGTGAATCTATATAAAAAAGGCTATTTCTAGCCTACAGACAGCCTCAATAGGGGTATAGAACACTTTGCTGTGTTCTAAAACGCATATGGAGTGTGCTGGGGTAGTGAAATAATACTGTTATTCAAAATGACATGCAGATTACCGGCATCACTTCTAGAATCACTTTTAGAACTTTTAGAAATGACAGAGCCTGGTGGTGGCACCAGTGTGAGGAGACCATATAGTGGCTGAATGACACAATGTGGAGGTGTTGGCAGCATGAGGAGACCATATAGTGGATAAATGACATAACTTGGATGCGGCTGAAGCATGAGGACACCATAAAAATGGCTGAATAACACAGTGTGGAGGTGTTGGCTCAGCATGAGGAGACCATATAGTGGCTGAATCACATAGCATGAAGGTGTTGGCAGCCTGAGTAGGCACTAGGCCTTCACAATCCCTAAGACTAAAGGATGAATTTAGAAATTTAAACTGAAGATTTTGGATAGCGGGTGCTACCTATGATAAAATTTGAATTTCCCAGAGCCAGGCCCAGCAGCGGCATCAGTAAAGCATATATTGCCTGAATGACACAGCCTGGAGTTGGCTGATGCATGAGAACACACCAGGGCTTCACAATCCCCCCACCCCCCCAAAAAAAACACAACAATTTTAGACATTTTTGAAGAAGATTTTGGATAGTGGGTGTTACCTATGATAAAATTTGAAATTCCCAGACCAAGGCCCAGCAACTGCATCATTAAACCATATATTGCCTGAATGATAAAGCCTGGAGTTGGCTGATGCACGAGTACACACCAGGGCTTCCCAATCCCTTAGAAAAAACACAACAATTTTTGAAGAAGATTTTGGATAGCGGGTGCTACCTATGAGAAAATTTGAAATTCCCAGACCCAGGCCCAGAAGCGGCATCAGTAAACCATATATTGCCTGAATGATAAAGCCTGGAGTTGGCTGATGCACAAGTACACAGCAGGGCTTCACAATCCCCCCAAAAAAACACAAACATTTTTGAAGAAGATTTTGGATAGCGGGTGCCATCTATGAGAAAATTTGAAATTCCCAGACAAAGGCTCAGCAGCGCCATCAGTAAACCATATATAACCTGAATGATACAGCCTGGAGATGTAGGTGCAACGTTTCCATTGCCCTGATCGGCCATTGTTTCCAAGACTTTTCGCCAAGGCAAACCATGTGAAGAACAGCGTGACACCGCCGTGCCCTGCACACATGGTATGCTGAAGGGCCACTGAGACTTGTCCGGGCCGTGGAGGCTTAGGACAAAGTGGAGGATGTGGAGGCGGAGTAGCACACTGTCACAGAACCAACGGGCTGACAGAGTGTAGCAGGAAGCAGCATGAGTACACACCAGGACTTCACAATCCCTAAGAAAAAAACAACCATTTTTGAAATTTGTGAAGAAGATTTAGGACAGTGGGTGCTACCTATATATTGCCTGAATGACACAGCCTGGAGTTGGCTGATGCATGAGGAGACTTTTGAAATGCCAGATTTTTTATTTTTTATTTAAATCAAACTTTTAGTGTCCAGGACCTAACAAAGGACCTAATCTAACAAGCCCCCACAGGGCTCATGTGGCCGTGAGATGTAGGCGCTCCATCTCCATTGCCCTGACCGGCCTTTGTTTTTTTTTTGTACCTTTGTTTAAGAACAAGCGCATATCCAAGAGTCCAGAAGACTATAATGCAGGACGGTGGACCGCAAAAAGAGATTCTTCTCTAAAGTAATGTTTTCTGAAATAAAGAAGCAGAGTTCATCCATCTCCGTATTATTTTTGAAATTTTTAATTCAAAAATCACACACGGATACCCCCTCCCCCACCGTGTGTGATTTTTCAATTAAAAATTTCATTTAATTGGCACGCTGGCGAGAGGACATGATCCTTGAGTGCTCCCGCCTGGGCCGCATGTTCGAGGGATGATTTTATGTGTCATGGGAGGCAGGCACAGGAATAAACGCCACTAGCAACCATCTGGACGCCTTAGGGACCCGACATGCCAGATCACAGCGTTCTTTCAACCCCAGCAACCCCACACTGCCTCGTCCTGGCCTGAGAACCTCCACAGACCCTCCATGCTAGAGGCCAGAAGTGACGGGAAAGCGTGAGTCGGCGCGCGCCCAGCCGACTATACGGGACCCTCTGCTGTCCTAACGGAGCCTGAAGACAGCGGACGGAAGGCCTATGATAGTACCCGGTGCCAAGCAGCTGTCACCGCTGACCACCGGGACCAACAAGTAGGTTCGGGGCCCCCGCTCCCTCGGCACGCAGCCCCGCTGCGCCACCAATGCAGATCCAACCTTCCCCCTCCATACCTCCTCAGGCGGCACAGACATGCCAGCTGGCCTCTGCTGTCCCCACACCTAGCGGGCCTGCGTTTCCACAGAGTGGGGTTGCCCCAATGGGAGCCAGTAGTGACTCACAGTTGAGAAATGAGGACTTTCCACCGCTGCAGGCCCCTCAGCTTTCCCACTCCCAGCCTAACACCATTTGCTCTCCTGCTGTCCCCTCTGCTGTGAGACATGTTGCCTCTGCCTCTGACCCTACCAGAACCCCTCAGCAGCACCCACAACCTCTACCGCTGTACTCTGCGCAGAAGGAAAAAGTAATAGCAATAGAGGCCCAACACCACCATGGCAGCTCTCCAGAGAGACATGTCACCCACCCCACAACACTAAACCAGAGCACTATGCAGGTGCCTGGACCGCCGCCTGAAAATGTACTTGACTGGGTCGCTGAAATGGAGGTCTCAGACCCCAGATCTGACAGGGACCCTGATGATTCATCAGGAGATACTGATACACCTGACTATTGGGGTGCTAGTCTGCCAGCAAAGAAAAAGCTGTACAAGACCCCCCTAAAGGCTGCGGCCCACAGGGCAACACGCTCTCCTCATCGACTCAGGACCCTGCTGCCACCTTCATACATCTCCTGAGGTAGCAGTTCATACACTTAAAGGTCACCCTGAGCTACAGGCACTATTGGCGCTATTGCTAGTGGCCCTAGCTACTTGACACTAGTACACACTCCGATGACTGATAGTAATGTGTCCTGGGATCAGTGCGCCTTCTATGTTACCCCCACTAGGTCACCAGCCAGGCTTGTCCTGGTGCTAAATTTGGCCCTTATGGTCATCCTCTATAGTCCCTGTGCCTTCGTGTCTGTACGTCGGCTTTTCTGTCTTTTTCTACTTCTTACCTCTTTTCTTTTCTCCTCTACGTCTTCGACATCCCCTGCTCTCCCCCTCTTCGTGACTCCCGGGTACAATGGTAAGTGTCCATCTGATAACATGTAAACTCAAAAATGATGATCACAAGGATCAATGACCCTAGTGAGGGGTGGACTAAACATATGTTTATTTTATACCTCAACTCAGCCCAAAGGGACTGAGCAAAAAGTCCACTTTTTATCCCTCACTTGATTACAACTTAACTTTTAATTAAACAATAAAGTGGATATTCAGAGCTATAAGTGATTTTAAAAGATCCAGCATTTTAGCACCACATGTATTAATGTACTTGTTGTCCCTAGGGACCAACTGAATTTAGGAATCTACTCAGCGCATCTGCAGAATGCGCTGATTAAGGGTGCTTTTGCTGATATTTAAAATACTAACACACTGTCCCTCCTAACTTGTTTCGCCACCAAAGTGACGTCTTCAGAGGTTAGAGAACAATGGCTGTAAGAACGCCGCGTAGAGGGTTTATATAACCTCCTTTACCAAAATCACAGCCCCTTCCTGTGTTTAACCATCCAATAGGGAACTATCAATAAGATTGGCAGTTCACCTACCCAATTGCCAGGATTATTAGATTAGCCAATCACAATGATGACACCTGGGCAGGTACTTACCTCCCCAGGTATACGTTAACTTACCTGTCTATCTTCCCCAACTGTAATCTGGTAGGTCAATTCATTAACACTCACGGAACTCCGTCAGTTCCGGTTCCTTCTGCGCTAAATCACGGCAGATCCCTAATGCGCCTGTGTAAAAAACCACGCTTGCGCTCTAGATTGTAAACAAACAACGTCACCACGTAAGCTAGCGCATGCGCCCGTCCACCAGTCAATCGCGCATGCGAAAAAACTTAGAAAGTAGAACGTAGTGGCCGGAATCAAAGCGCGCATGCGGGAAAACTTAGAACTAGAAGGGTAGTGACTGCAGATTAACATGCATAGGGGAAGACTAAGTTTAATGGGTACTCACTAATAATGGCTTAAATCCAACCTAAAAAAGTTCTGTTAATCACTGTATCAGAACCAATGTAAATATTCTTTTTACAACTATGGATCCATTACTAGGTAAGTATGTCCCAATCAAAAAAGGGGAAGGGCAGGCAACTGTCAACCATATAGGATTTACTTGTAAAATATTGTGTACAAAAGATTAGGATTGACGAGGCTCCGTATACAATATTAGATATAGTTGGTAATAAACCGAATATACTATATACATCTACCTTTATTGTGTGTATGCCCCATACTACATACTGGACCATTATTCAAGGATTGATTGCTGGCCAGCAATAAATCCTGAGTGGACCTTCACAAAACAAGTTGCAGTGTGAAGGGATTAATGTAGCAAACTCAATGCTTTATAAAAATATAAACATACAAAAGTATGTATCAAAGAGTATACCTCAAATGCAAGCATGTTTCCACATTTATAAGGTAAGTGGTCCAAATGAAATTTACAATAAATGGAATCCATAATCTTCATACACATAAAACAGAACGAAAAATATACATATTGAAGAAAAACAGGAAGGGAGACTGTCATAATATATTGTGGGCGTAGCTCAACAATCAATACTAATATCAATACACATATTTGTATAATTAACACAAACTGTCACTGCTGGAGGTATGTCTCACTTTACAGAAATGTCTTACTTTACAGAAAGGCTGAAAATGTAAAGCCCTCATTCAGACATAATGGGCTTCTAGATTTCAATTTGAAAATCCAAAATGCTTCTTCCTTGAGAAGTTTACGGTTCAAATTTCCCCGTCGTGGACCTAAGTTGCACTTTTGAATGCCCCAAAATTTTAACAAGGTGACATTACCGCTGTGGACTTCCCTAACATGTCTAGACAGAGGGGTATCCATATGGGTGTTAATTGTGCTCAGATGTTTGGATATTCTCCTCCGTAGTTGTTGAATAGTTTTGCCCACATATAATTTCGGACATGGGCACTGGGCCGCATACACCACCCCAGTCGTTTGACAATTTATAAAGGTCTGAATCTTATAGCTCTTATTGTCCACCGGATTAGTAAATTCTTTTGTTCTAGGCATAAACTTACAAAAAGTGCAACTTCCACAGGGGCATGAACCAGTGGTTGGTGACTTCAGCCACATTTGCATATTGCTCTCAGAGTAGAAACTATGAACAAGAGACTCCTTCACGGTTCGTCCTCTGCGATACGTTATTGCTGGTCTTTGGGGTAATACTTCTCTGAGGTCCATATCACTCATAAGTGAGGGCCAAAATTTATTCAATATCCTTACCACTTGATTATTGTTAGAGTCATATGTACCAATACAGCGTATGACCTTTCCAGATTCGTTAGTACTTCTAGATTGATTAGACAATAAATAACTACGTGGTGTCGCTCTTGCTCTGGCATAGGCTCTATGGAGCCACTTTTTGGGGTAACCCCGACTAAGGAATCTCTCATACAACTCCTTACATTCCTTCTGAAAGGCCTCCTCACTAAAACAGTTTCTCTTGGCCCGTAAATACTGGCCTATCGGTATCCCTCTTTTGAGGGGAGGGGGGTGGAAACTATCCCAGTGAAGAAAACTGTTAGTGGACGTTTCTTTTCTATGTATATTGGTATGTACTGTCCCATCTAAATCAAGTGATATAACCAAATCTAAAAAAGTGATCGTGTTAGTGTGAATTTCCGAAGTGAATTTCATACCTATACTATTTGTGTTTAATGCTGTTACAAATGAATTAAATTCAGTGATAGTGCCATCCCAAAAAATCTAAATATCATCGATAAATCTCCCCCAAAATTTCAGCAGCAATTTTCCAATTTTTCACAAAATTTTCAAACTCACTATTTTTCAGGGACCAGTTCAGGTTTGACGTGGATTTGTCTTCATATTAGAAATACCCCACAAATGACCCCTTTATAAAAACTGCACCCCCCAAAGTATTCAAAATGACATTCAGTCAACATTTTAACCCTTTAGGTGTTTCACAGGAATAGCAGCAGTGAAGGAGAAAATTCTCAATCTTCATTTTTTACACTCGCATGTTCTTGTAGACCCAATTTTTGAATTTTTACAAGGGGTAAATTTTATACTTATATTTGTAGCCCAATTAAGCACATACCTCATATGTCTATGTAAATTGTTCGGTGGGCGCAGTACAGGGCTCAGAAGCGAAGGAGCGACAAGGGTTTTTGGAGAGTACGTTTTTCTGAAATGGTTTTGGGGGGGCATGTTGCATTTAGGAAGTCCCTATGGTGCCAGAAAAGCAAAAAAAAAACACATGGCATACCATTTGGAAACTAGACCCCTTGGGGAACGTAACAAGGAATTAAGTGAGCCTTAATACCCCACAGGGCTTTCACGACTTTTGCATATGTAAAAAAATATATATATTTTTTCACTAAAATGTGTGTTTCCCCCCAAATTTCACATTTTTGCAAGGGTTAAAAGCAGAAAATTCCCCCAAAATTTGTAACCCCATCTCTTCTGAGTATGGAGGTACTCCATAAGTTGACCTGAAGTGCACTACGGGCAAACTACAATGCTCAGAAGAGAAGGAGTCATATTTGGCTTTTTGAGAGCAAATTTTGCTCTGGGCATGTCGCATTTAGGAAGCCCCTATTGTGCCAGGACAGCAAAAAAAAAAACCACATGCCATACCATTTTGGAAACTAGACCCCTTGAGGAATGTAACAAGGAATAAAGTGAGCCTAAATACCCCCACAGGGGTTTCACAACTTTTGCATATGTAAAAAAAATGGGAAAAAAAATTCACTAAAATGTGGGTTTCCCCCCAAATTTCACATTTTTGCAAGGGTTAATAGCAGAAAAGACCCCCCCAAAATTTGTAAACCCATCTCTTCTGAGTATGGAAGTACCCCATAAGTGGACCTGAAGTGTAATGCAGGGGCGCTACAATGCTCAGAAGAGAAGGAGTCACATTTGCAAACTTTGCTGAAATGGGGGGGACATGTCGCATTTAGGAAGCCCCTATGGTGCCAGGACAGCACAAAAAAAAAAAAAAACACATGGCATTCCATTTTGGAAACTAGACCCCTTGAGGAACGTAACAAGGGGTAAAGTAAGCCTTAATACCCCACAGGGGTTTCACGACTTTTGCATATAAAAAAATAAATATGTTTTTTTTCACTAAATTGTGAGTTTTCCCCAAAATTTTACATTTTTACAAGGGTTAATAGCAGAAAAGACCCTCCCCCCCCAATTTGTAAATACATATGGGGTAATATGGGGTACATATGGGGTACAGTGGGCCAGAAAATTATAATAAAAAAGGATATATTCCCAGAATGATGACCCAGAGCATAGCCAAAACTTAAAAAAAAAAATGCCCGCCCCAAACCCTATGCTCTGAATCATCATTCTGGGAATGTGATGTGTGTGGCCGTCCCTAACCTGTTGCCTCAAATGCGCACCCGCTCAGGTGGAGAGAGAGCGTTGCGCATTTGAGGCAACATAAAAAAGTCCCCGATGATAGTGACTCAGTGACCTATGACCCATTTTTGAAAAAAACACCCCCAGAGGTCTTATCAGGTTTTTTTTTTTTTTTTTAGGTTTTTGGGGCAATTTAGAGATTGATGGGGTTAAAAATTTGGAATGTACTCTGGACTTGGTACCTTGGTCAAATTATGGAAAATTTACATAAGAAGGGAAAATTTAGGGCTCCATGGAAGTGTGATACTCCCTGAAGCAGTTTATGCAGAGTCCCGGATTATCTGGGCAAGTGTCACATTGATATGTGGTGTCTTTCCGAATCCCCCTTCTGAAACACTTTCTGCATTTTTTCTGGGTTCGTCCCTTCTTTCCAGTGGGGGGGGATCAGACCTGGAAAGTGTTGGCTTGGGACGATCCTGGCGCCTATAACTCCAGACCCTTGGGAAGTCCGGCCTGCTCTTTCCCATCAGCAAAGATCAGGAACCTTAGGACTTCTTTTTGGTACTGGAGGAATGTCCCTGTGTTGCCAGCGTACTGGGATAGTACAAAAGTGTTATATGGCATAAGGACTTGATCTGAGAGATCAACTCCCCCCATATACCGATTGTAGTCCAGAATACAATCGGGTTTGAGGACCGGTTCCACGGTACCTCGCACAGGGACAGGGGTGCTGCCATTCCCATGAATAGTGGTGAGTATAAGGACATCCCTCTTATCCTTATAGTTCACCAACAACAGGTTATCATGGGTGAGGGCACGGGACTCACCCTTGGGGATAGGCGTCTGGACCAAATTTAGAGGGAGGCCTCTCTGGTTCCTCCGCACGGTCCCACAAGTGGACGTGGATCTGGCGGAAAGGGATTTGAACAGAGGGATGCTGGTATAAAAGTTGTCCACGTATACGTGGAAACCCTTATTCAGCAATGGGTGCATAAGGTCCCAAACAATTTTCCTGTTAACACCCAGAGTGGGGGAACAATCTGGGGGTTCAATACAGGAATCTCGTCCCTCATACACTCTATAATTGAGAGTGTCCCCGGAGGTACTCTCACAAAGTTTATAGAGCTTCACGCCATATCGTGCCCGCTTCGAGGGAATATACTGGCGGAAGATGAGTCTCCCCTTAAAACTGATGAGACTCATCTACAGAGAGATCCATGAGCGGTACGTAGGCCTCCAAAAATTTGGCCCCAAAGTAATTGATGATCGGCCTCACTTTGTAAAGCCGGTCATGGGCGGGATCACCTCAGGGCGGACATGCCTCATTATCTGCATAATGCAGGCATTTTCGAATCGCCTCGAACAGCTTCCGTGTCATCGCCATACTGTAAAGCAGGGTCCGATAGAGGACGTCCCCGCTCCAGTACTGACGAGCACTTGGTTTTTTGACCAGGCCCATGTGCAGCGTGAGGCCCCAAAATGTCCTCATTTCTGCTGCATCAATGGCGCGCCATTCATTGGACCTGGCCAAAAACGAATAGGGGTGGTGGGCAATGAACTGCTGGGCATACAAGTTCGTTTGACCAGGCTGTCAATGACATTTAAAAAAAAAAAATCTAGATCAGTGAATCCAGCATGGTCAATCCGGATTCTGGAGTTGCCAACAAACTCTGGAACCCGTGGGGTGGTGGGGAGGTTGTGTGTGCGGGGGGGGGGGGGGGGGGCAGGGAAGTGTGTAGTGTGTGGTGCTTGGTGTAAAATTACAGGAAAAAAAAAAAAGCTGCGGACAAAAAAAAAAAATGGGTGGTACTCGCAGCAGCCTGAACCCCTAATAGGTCCCGGGTCACACGGATCAGGTGACAGTTGACCCTTGGGGACCTATTAGGGGGTCGGGGGGGGGGGGTTACTTTTTTTTTTTCCGTTTTTTCCACTTTTACTGTTTTTTACTTTTACTTTCTTTTGATTCCCTACCTGTCCCTGGAAAAAAGCTCACCCTGATCTAATGGGGTCCTCTTCTTCCTGGGGGTCTCCGATGCTCTGAGGGGGGATCCCGGTCCTTATCTTTCCGCACACCGCCGATCACCATTTATTACCGGGTCATCGGGTCACAATTGACCCGAATGACCGGAATCGGCGCAGATCGCTGGTGTGAATTTGCTTGCGATCTGCGACGATCGCCGACATGTGGGGGTCCCGGGACCCCCCTCAGCATTTGCACGGCATGCCTGCTGAACGATTTCAGCAAGCATGCAGTTCCGATCTCCGCCCGGCGAGCGGCGGAGACCGTAATGACTCAGGACGTATGCATACGTCCTGGGTACTTAAGTACCAGGGACCAAAGACGTATGCATACGTCTTGGGTCCTGAACAGGTTAAGGACAGCACCCAAAAAAGCACCCCTAAAAAGGGGTACTCCGGTGTAAAATTTAATTTCCTTCAAGCAACTAACTACAGTACTAAAAGGGCTATAAATTCAGTCCATGTGTCTTGCATACTGCTGGAGGCACCCTGGTTGGGGACCTCTGCTTAAAAGGGGAACTCCGCTGGCAACCTTTTTTGCTCATTGTCACACTAGTGCAAATCACATTTGGTGTGACAGTTGTTCAAATAAAAAAAAATACCTTTTTTGGCTGTGAAATAAAACCAGTGCTGCCTAAAGGGGGGGCTCTAACTATGTGCTGCCTAAAATGGGGGAAACTATGTTCACGTTATTCCAAAGAATTTAGGAATAATAGGTGATTTATGCCCTTTATGGATTAAAACCAGACTCTGCATCAACGATGTAATTTTCCATGGGAGTTTTGCCGTGGATCCCCCTCTGGCACCCCACAGTCCAGGTATTAGTCCCCTTGAAAAACTTTTAAATCACTATTGTGGCCAGAAAGAGTCCCTGTGGGTTTTAAAATTTGCTTGCCCATTGAAGTCAATGGCGGTTCGCCCGGTTTGCGAACATTTGCGGAAGTTCGCGTTTGCCGTTAGCGAACCGAAAATGTTATGTTTGCGACATCACTACTCACAGCAAATAATTGTTCTAACTGATCACCGTAACTTGGAATTTGTTGGATCTGCCAAGTGTCTATCTCCTCGCAGGGCTCGTTGGAGTCTCTTTCTCAACCAATTCAACTTTGTAATCTCATACCGGCCTGGTTCCCGAAATGGCAAAGAGGATTTTTTCCAATGATTCTACTTCTATTATTCCACCCAAAACTATTGTTTCTGAGTCTAACTTCGTGGGAGTAATCCATAATAAGGACTTGCTGGAAGAGATAAAAGAGGCCTATAACACAGATTCCTTGCTGTCTCAACCACCTGATGAGGTGCATTTAACGCTTAAGAACAAGACGTGGATCCACGGGCAGCAGCTATATATACCTGAAACAGTAAGATTGAAAATTCGAAAACTTGCCCATGATTCTAAGATTGCTGGCCACAAGGGAGTGCAGAAGACACAGGAATTCCTATCTCGTTTCTTTTGGTGGCCCAATTATCAACAGGACGTAAGAAAATATGTATTGTCATGTGACGTTTGTGCTAGATGCAAGACTCCCCGTTCTTCACCCTTGGGTTTGTTACAGCCTTTGCCGATCCCCTCTCGTCCCTGGGGTTCCATTTCCATGGACTTTATCGTAGATCTACCTACCTCTAAGGGAAAAAATACAATTCTGGTAGTAGTTGACCAGCTTACCAAGGCTGCACACTTCATTCCATGTACTGGCCTACCTTCCGCTAAAGACACTGCTGACCTTGTAGTTCAGAATGTATTTCATTTTCATGGAGTTCAGGATGAAGTTATCTCGGATCGTGGGGTACAGTTTACATCAAAATTCTGGCAGAGTTTTTGTTCAGCACATGATATTGAGGTTAACTTTTCAACCGCCTTTCACCCACAATGTAATGGACAAACTGAGCGCACAAATCAGACCCTGGAACAGTACTTGCGATGTTATATCTGTCAGTAACAAGATGATTGGGTTGATCTGCTCCCGGTGGCTGAGTTTTCCTATAATAACTCAGAAAAAGCCTCCACTAAGCAAACTCCTTTTTTTGAGAATTTGGGATATCACCCAAATATTCTACCCAAATTCCCTGCTGTTTCACCTATGCCTGCAGTTGTGGAAAGGATCTCTAAGTTACAGCAAAATTTGGAACTAATCAAAGCAACATTAGAGAAGGCTCAAGAAAATTACAAGAAGGCGGCAGATACATTTCGTAGGCCAGCACCAATGTTTAAGGTAGGAGATAAAGTATGGCTCTCCACCAGAAATTTGAAACTTAAGGTGCCTTCTCCAAAACTGGGACAGAAGTTTATTGGGCCCTATAAGGTTATCCGGATTATTAGTCCAGTAGCTGTTCGGCTCCACCTCCCACGATCCATGAAGATTCATCCTGTTTTTCATGTGTCTCTGTTAAAACCTGTTGTGCTCAACCCTTTTCCGGAATGTACTCCTTCTCCTCCTGATGCAGTGGAGGTAGATGGGCAAGAACAGTTTATTGTAGAAGAAATCTTGGACTCAAGAATTTTCAGGAACTAACTACAGTACCTAGTTAAGTGGCAAGGTTATGGGCCAGAAGAAAATTCTTGGGAACCTGTGAGTAATATTAATGCTCCCCAACTGATCAGTTTCATCAAAGACATCCTGGGAAGCCATGGCAGGTCACGTCCAGAGGCCGCTGTTGAGGTGGGAGTAATGTCAGGAATAGCCCTGCTATGCCTGTTTAGTTTGGACTGGTTTTCCCTTACGTTTTCCCTCAGTCAAGATGGGGGATTGTGTCTCAGCTGGGTGCCATCTTACTTCCTGTCTGATATATAAACCCCTCAGGCCTGTTGTTCAGTGCCTGTTGAGTATTGTGTCTGTGTTCCTGCTTGTACAGTCCTCTAGCCTGGAACTTGCTCTCGGGTCTGTTCCTCTACTTGCAGTTTACCCTGCTAACCTTGTGTACCTGCTGACGGATTATCAAGTCTTCTCCTGATACTTCGCCTGGGTCTCTACTTATCTTCCTGCTACTCCTGTGCAAGTCTCCTGCATTTTGGCCTAGTCTCTGCCATTGGTCTCCAGCAGTATCCGCCAGTATTGTGACACCCATATATGATCTCCTCATGCTTCAGCCACCTCCAGGCTGTGTCATTCAGCAACTATATGGTTTAGTGATGCTGCTGGGCCTAGGACATTACCTATATATGTTTATTGTAGCACTAGGTACCATACATCTTCAATGGAAATTAAAAAATTCATGTTTTAATCTTAGCGATTGTGAGGCCCTATTGTCTCCTCATGCTTCAGCCAACTCCAGGCTGTGCCATTCAGCCACTATATGGTCTCCTCATGCTGCCACAAACTCCAGTCTGTGCAATTCAACCACAATATGGTCTCCTTATGCTTCAGCCAACTCCAGACTGTGCCATTCAGCTACTATATATGTTATGCTGAGCGCTCCCGGTCTGGGCCTAGGACATCCCCGGAGCGCTTGCGGCGTTCTTCTGCGTGCAGTGCCTTGGTCAGACCCGCTGACCCGGAGCGCTGCACTGTTATCACCGGCGGGGATGCGATCCGCGTAGCGGGACGCGCCCGCCCGCGGGTCGCATCCCAATCACCTCCTGCCCTGTCCTCCTGCTGTTCTGTCCCGGCGTGCGCGGCCCCGCCCTCTAGGGCGTGCGCGCCGGCTCTCTGAAATTTAAAGGGCCAGTGCACCATTAATTGGTGCCTGGCCCAATCAGTACCAAACACTTCCACATTATAAAAACCCACTTCCCCTTCCTGTCCTTGCCGGATCTTGTTGCCTTGTGCCAGTGAAAGCGTTCCCGTGTGTCCTTTGCCTGTGTATCCAGACCCTTGCCGTTGCCCTTGACTACGAACCATTGCTGCCTGCCCTGACCTTCTGCCACGGCTGACCTTACCTTTTGCTTAGTCCTTCTGTACCGCGCCTGACTCAGCAGTCAGTGAGGTTGAGTCGCTATTTGGTGGAACGACCTGGGGGTTACCTGCCGCAGCAAGTCCATCCCGCTTTGCGGCGGGCTCTGGTGAAAACCAGTAACCCCTTAGATTCCGTCCCCATGATACGGCCCACGCCATCACCTCACTGACATACAGGATCCACTACCTGTGTCATCCCTGCATACCACTCCGGACCCTGACAGTAGATCCGGCCATGGATCCCGCTGAGGTCCCGCTGCCCAGTGTCGCTGATCTAACCTCCGTGGTCGCCCAGCAATTACAGCAGATTGCGCTACAAGGACAACAGCTAACTCAGTTGTCCGCTATTATGTAACAGCTTCTGCCTCAACAACAGCAACCATCTCCTCCGCCAGCTCCTGCATCTCCTCCGCAGCGAGTGGCCGCTCCCAGATTCCGCCTGTCCCTACCAGACAAGTTTGATGGGGACTCTAAACTGTGCCGTGGGTTCCTGTCCCAGTGTTCCCTACACCTGGAGATGATGTCAGACTAATTTCCCTCAGAACGGTCTAAGGTGGTGTACGTGGTCAGCCTGCTGTCTGGAAAGGCCTTGTCCTGGGCCACACCGCTTTGGGACCGCAATGATCCTGCCACTGCTACTATCCAGTCCTTCTTCTCAGAAGTACGCTGTGACTTTGAGGAGCTAGCCCGGGCTTTCTCAGCCCAGACAGCCCTATTGAATCTTGTCCAAGGGAGTTCTTCAGTGGGCGAATACGCCATTCAGTTCCGCACCCTTGCCTCTGAGCTATCCTGGAATAATGAGGCCCTCTGCGCGACCTTCAAAAAAGGCTTATCCAGTCACATCAAAGATGTTCTGGACTTACAAGAAATTCCTGCTTCCCGGTCTGAACTCATCCATTTGGACACCCGCATCAACATGCGTTTCACTGAAAGACGCCAGCAGCTTCGTCAGGAAAAGGATCTTGTTCGCACCAGGCGGTTTCCTCCCTTGGCACCTCTCTTCCAGTGTCCTTTGCAATCTGTTCCTGTGCCTTCCGCCGAGGAGGCTATGCAAGTGGATCGGTCTCGCCTGACCCAACAAGAGAGGACTCGCCGTAGGAACGAAAACCTGTGCCTGTACTGTGCTAGTACTGTACATTTCCTAATGCACTGTACCATTCATCCTCCGCATCAGGGAAATGCTGGCACCTAGTTAACATAGGAGAGGCGCTGCTAGGTGTGAATTCTTCCTCTCCGCGACTGACTATACCTGTGCGGATTGCCATACCCGCTAATACTTCCTTTCCCGCTGTGGCCTTCTTGGACTCTGGTTCAGCAGGAAGTTTTATTGAAGCCTCCCTAAGCAACAGATTCAATATTCCAGTTACCCGTCTTGTCAAACCTCTCTTCATTTCATCCGTCAATGGAGAGAGACTGGTCTGCACCGTGCATTACCGCACTCAACCGCTACTCATGAGTGTTGGAGATCACCATCATGAACATATTGAATTTTTTGTGCTACCGAACTGCACTTCTGAGATTCTTCTGGGCTTGCCCTGGCTCCAACGTCATTCGCCTACCCTCGACTGGGCCACCCTGGACAGAGTTGGGGAACTTCTTGCCACAATCGATGTCTCCACCCAGTTACTTCCAGCCAAGTCTCCACGGCTACTCCATTGCCAGGTCTTCCAAAGGCCTATCAGGACTTTTCGGATGTCTTTTTTAAAAAGCAAGCAGAGGTCTTACCTCCACATAGACCCTATGACTGCCCTATCGACTTGCTCCCTGGTACCACATCGCCCCGTGGCAGGATTTACCCACTCTCTGCCCCGGAAACACAAGCTATGACTGAGTACATACAGGAAAACCTCAAAAGAGGTTTTATCCGGAAATCTTCTTCTCCAGCCGGAGTCGGATTTTTCTTCGTTGTTAAAAAAGATGGATCTCTACGTCCCTGTATTGACTACCGTGGACTTAATAAAATGACTGTAAAAAATCGCTATCCTCTGCCTCTCATCTCCGAACTCTTTGACCGACTGCGTGGAGCTAAGATTTTCACCAAACTTGAGCTAAAGGGCGCATATAACCTCGTCCGTATTCAAGCAGGTGATGAATGGAAAACCGCCTTCAATACTAGAGATGGTCACTTTGAATACCTAGTCATGCCCTTTGGACTTTGCAACGCCCCAGCAGTCTTTCAGGACTTTGTTAATGAGATTTTTCGGGACATGCTGTATTCCTGTGTGGTAGTCTATCTTGATGACATCCTCATTTTTTCCTCCAACCTAGAGGAACACCGCCTTCATGTCCCTGAAGTGCTTCAGCGACTACGCCAAAATCAACTTTATGCCAAAATTGAGAAATGTCTATTTGAACGCAGCAGTCTTCCCTTCCTGGGATACATTGTTTCCGGTCAAGGTCTTCAAATGGACCCTGATAAGCTATCTGCGGTAGTTGATTGGCCTCGTCCCACTGGCCTACGAGCTATCCAAAGATCTCTCGGATTTGCAAATTATTATCATCAATTTATTCCCCACTTCTCCACCATCGTTGCTCGTATTGTAACACTGACTAAGAAAAATGCTAATCCGAAATCCTGGCCGCCACAGGCGGAAGAAGCTTTTAACCACCTCAAAGCTGCCTTCTCCTCTGCTCCAGTCTTGTCCAGACCAGATCCTCTGAAGCCCTTCTTCCTCGAGGTTGACACCTCCTCAGTTGCAGCCGGAGCTGTTCTCCTACAAAAATCCGCTAGAGGAAAAAATGTCACTTGCGGATTTTTCTCCAAAACCTTATCTCCTCCTGAAAAAAACTATTCCATTGGAGACCATGAACTATTGGCTATTAAGTTGGCACTTGAGGAGTGGAGACATCTTCTGGAAGGATCCCTTCATCCCATCACCATCTATACAGATCACAAATATGTGTCTTATCTTCAATCCGCCCAGCGGTTAAATCCTCGCCAGGCTAGATGGTCGTTGTTTTTTGCCCGTTTCAACTTTCAAATCCATTTTTGGCCCGCAGACAAGAATGTCAGGGCTGATGCTCTATCTCGTACCACCGATGCCTCTGAAGCCGAGACCCTTCCTCAGCACATCATCCCTCCTGAGTGTCTGATCTCTTCTGCTCCTGCTTCTCTGGTGCCTATCCCTCCAGGAAAAACGTGTGTTCCTCCACATCTTCACCTCCGGATCCTCAAATGGGGTCCTTCCTCCCTTCTGGCTGGTCACGCTGGAATCAAAAAATCTATACAGTTGATTGCCAGACACTATTGGTGGTCCTCCCTGGAAAAGGATGTGACCGATTTCGTACGAGCCTGTACAGTGTGTGCACGTGACAAGACCCCACGCCAGAAGCCTGCAGGTCTTCTCCTTCCTCTGCCGGTGCCTGAACAACCTTGGTCCCACATTGCCATGGACTTCATCACTGATCTTCCTTTATCCCATGGCAACACTGTCATCTAGGTGGTCGTTGAACATTTTTCCAAAACGGCTCATTTTATCCCGCTTCCTGGCCTTCCTTCTGCGCCACAGTTGGCGAAGCAATTTTTTCTGCAGATTTTTCATCTTCACGGGCTTCCCGCGCATATCGTCTCGGATAGAGACATTCAATTTGTGTCAAAATTTTGCAGAGCTCTCTGTAATCAATTAAAGATCAAATTAAATTTCTCTTCCTCCTATCACCCCCAATCCAATGATTGGACAAGTGGAAAGAGTGAACCAGATTCTTGGTGACTACTTGCGACATTTTGTCTCCTCCAGCCAAGATGATTGGGTCGACCTTCTGCCCTGGGCGGAATTCTCGTACAATTTAAAAAATTCTGAATCTTCCGCCAAATCTCCATTTTTGGCTGTCACCCGCTGCCCCCCTCCCCATTCCCACTTCTTCTGGAGTTCCTGCCGTGGATGAAGTAACCCAGGACTTCTCCGCTATCTGGAAGGAGACTCAAAAGTCGCTCTTACTGGCCTCTTCTCGTATGAAGAGACATGTGGATAAAAAGAGAAGAACTCCTCCTGTCTTTGCCCCTGGTGACAAAGTGTGGCTCTCTGCCAAATACATACGGTTTCGTGTCCCTAGCTACAAGTTGGGTCCTCATTACCTCGGGCCATTGAAGATCAAACACCAAATCAATTCTGTCTCCTACAAACTCCACCTTCCTTCTCTTCGTATTCCTAACTCTTTCCATGTGTCTCTTCTCAAACCTCTTATACTTAACCGTTATTCTTCCAAGGTCACTGTTCCTGCTCCTGTTTCTGGCTCCTCTGAAGTCTTCTCTGTCAAAGAGATCCTCGCCTCCAAGATCGACCGAGGTAAAAGATTTTTTTAAATTGATTGGGAGAATTGTGGTCTAGAAGAGAGGTCCTGGGAAACTGAGGCCAACATTTTGGACAAAGAGCTTGTCCGCAGATTCCTGGGCACCAAAAAGAGGGGGAGACAAAAGGGGGGGGTTCTGTTACGCCAAGCGCTCCAGGTCCCTGCTCCTCCCCGGAGTGCGCGCGGCGTTCTTCTGCATGCAGCGCCTCGGTCAGACCCCCTTACCAGGAGTGCTGCACTGTTATCACCGGCGGGGATGCGATCCGCGTAGCGGGACGTGCCCGCTCACGGGTCTCATCCCAATCACCTCACCTGCCCTGTCCTCCTGCTGTCCTGTCCCGGCGCGCGTGGCCCCGCTCTCTAGGGGGCGCGTGTGCCGGCTCTCTGAAATTTAAAGGGCCAGTGCACCATTATTGGTGCCTGACCCAATCAGTACCAAACACTTCCACATTATAAAAACCCATTTCCCCTTCCTGTCCTTGCCGGATCTTGTTGCCTTGTGCCAGTGAAAGAGTTCCCGTGTGTCCTTTGCCTGTGTATCCAGACCCTTGCCGTTGCCCTTGACTACGAACCATTGCTGCCTGCCCTGACTTTCTGCTACGTCTGACCTTGCCTTTTGCCTAGTCCTTCTGTACCGCGCCTGACTCGACAGTCAGTGAGGTTGAGTCACTATTGGGTGGAACGACCTGGGGGTTACCTGCCGCAGCAAGTCCATCCCGCTTTGCGGCGGGCTCTGGTGAAAACCAGTAACCCCTTAGATTCCGTTCCCCTGGTACGGCCCACGCCATCACCTCACTGACATAGAGGATCCACTACCTGTGTCATCCCTGCATACCACTCCAGACCCTGACAATATGGTCTCCTAATGCTTCAACCACCTCCAAGCTGTGCCATTCAGCCACTAAATGGTCTCTTCTCATGCTTCAGCCAACTCAAGGCTGTGCCATTCAGCTACTATATGGTCTCTTCTCATGCTTCAGCCACCTCCAGGCTGTGCCATTCAGACACTACAGTATATGGTCTCCTCATGCTTCAACCAACTCCAGGCTGTGCCATATAGACACTATATGGTCTCCTCATGCTTCAGCTAACTCCAGGCTGTGCCATTCAGCCACTATATGGTCTCTCCTCATGGTTCAGCCAACTCCAGGCTGTGCCATTCAGACACTATATGGTCTCCTCATAATGATGCCACCTCATGGCTCTGTCATTGTGCTGCCATGTGACTCCGTGTTAAATTTGGTCCTTTGTACCCACACGGCAGGGTCCAGGACACTAAAACTTGGGAGTTAAAATTTCAATTTCACAATCCGCCATTTCAATTTCAAAATCTTAAATTTACATTTAAAAATTTTAGATTTTAATGGTCTCTTCATGCTTCAGCCACCTCCAGGCTGTGCCATTCTGCCACTATACAGTCTCATGATTCAGCCACCTCTAGGCTGTGTCATTCAGCCACTATAGGGTCTCCTCTTGATTCAGCCACCTCCAGGCTGTGTCATTCAGCCAATTTATGATTTACTGATGCTGCTGGGCCTGGGCCTAAATTTTTCTATGGTAGCACTAGCTACCATAAATCTTAAATTAAAATTTCAAAATGTATCTTTTAATCTTAGGGATTGTGAGGCCCCTCATGCTGTCAACACCCACACACTGTGTCATTCAGCCACTATATGGTCTCCTAATGCTGCCAACACCTCCACGCTGTGTCATTTAGCCACTATATGGTCTCCTCATGCTGTCAACACCTCCACGCTGTGTCATTCAGTCACTATATGGTCTCCTCATGCTGCCAACACCTCCACGCTGTGTCATTCAGCCACTCTATGGTCTCCTCATGCTGCCAACACCTCCACGCTGTTTCATTCAGCCACTATATGGTCTCCTCATGCTGCCAACACCTCCACGCTGTGTCATTCAGCCACTATATGGTCTCCTCACACTGATGCCACCTCCAGGCTCTGTCATTGTTACGCTCTGCAGCAGTGATTCTAAAAGCGATGCCGGTAATCTTCATGTTATTCTGAATAACAGTATTATTTCACTACCCCAGCACATATGCGTGTTAGAATAAATCAAAGTTTTCTACACCCCTATTGAGACTCTATGTAGGCCAGATATAGCTGTTTTCAATATAGATTCACCGCAAACAAATTTTTTCGGAAAATTTGGTGAATCGGCCAAATCAAATTTTTAAAAAATTTGCTCATCTCTATCTTAGTCCCTTAAGGACTTAGTTTTTGCCCTTTCATTTTTTCCTCCTTACTATTAAAAAACCATATCCCTTTCATGTTCCCACCTAAAAATCCATGTTATGGCTTATTTTTTGCGCCTCTAATTCTACTTTGCAGTGGCATTAGTAATTTTACCCAAAAATCCATGGCGAAATAGAAAAAAAAGATCATTGTGCGACAAAATTGAAGAAAAAACACAGTTTTCTAAATTTTTGGGACTTCCGTTTCTACACAGAGCATTTTTTGGTTAAAATGACAAATTATTGTTCTGTCATGTAGGTTTAATATTGTCGTACTTCTGGAAAAGATCCTAACTACATGCAGGAAAATGTATACGTTTCAAAATGTCCTCTTCTTACCCCTATAACTTTTTATTTTTCCGCATATGGGGATGTATCAGGGCTAATTTTTTGCGCTGCAATCAGAAGTTTTTATCACTACCATTTTTGTTTTGATTGGACTTTTTGATCACATTTTATTAATTTTTTTAACCCCTTAAGGACCCAGCCAATTTTCACTGTAGAACCCGGCCATTTTTTGCACATCTGACCACTTTAACCCCTTAAGGACGCAGGACGTAAATGTACGTCCTGGTGAGGTGGTACTTAACGCACCAGGACGTATTTACGTCCTGTGCATAACCGCGGGCATCGGAGCGATGCCCGTGTCATGCGCGGCTGATCCCGGCTGCTCATTACAGCCAGGGACCCGCCGGCAATGGCCGACGCCCGCGATCTCGCGGACGTCCGCCATTAACCCCTCAGGTGCTGGGATCAATACAGATCCCGGCATCTGTGGCAGTGCGCGATTTGAATGAATGATCGGATCGCCAGCAGCGCTGCTGCGGGGATCCGATCATTCATAACGCCGCACGGAGGTCCCCTCTCCTTCCTCTGTCCGGCTCCAGGCGTCTCCTGCTCTGGTCTGTGATCGAGCAGAACAGAGCAGAAGATCGCCGATAACACTGATCTGTTCTATGTCCTATACATAGAAAAGATCAGTATTAGCAATCATGGTATTGCTATGAATAGTCCCCTATGGGGACTATTCAAGTGTAAAAAAAAATGTAAACAAATGTAAAAGCAAAAGTAAAAAAAAGTGAAAAATCCCCTCCCCAATAAAAAAGTAAAACGTCCGTTTTTTCCAATTTTACCCCCAAAAAGCGTTAAAATTTTTTTTTATAGACATATTTGGTATCGCCGCGTGCGTAAATGTCCGAACTATTAAAATAAAATGTTAATGATCCCGTACGGTGAACGGCGTAAACGAAAAAAAAAAAAAAAAGTCCAAAATTCCTACTTTTTTAATACATTTTATTAAAAAAAAAATTATAAAAAATTAATTAAAAGTTTTTTATATGCAAATGTGGTATCAAAAAAAAGGAAAGATCATGGCGCAAAAAATGAGCCCCCATACCGCCGCTTATACGGAAAAATAAAAAAGTTAGAGGTCATCAAAATAAAGGGATTATAAACGTACTAATTTGGTTAAAAAGTTTGTGATTTTTTTTAAGCGCAAAAATAATATAAAAGTATGTAATCATGGGTATCATTTTAACACAGCTGGAGGCTCATTGGTTGGAAAATACTGAATTAGGTAACAGAACCTAACTGAAGGTTTTCCAACCAGTGTGCCTCCAGCTGTTGCAAAACTACAACTCCCAGCATGTACTGACAGACCGTGCATGCTGGGAGTTGTAGTTTTGAAACAGCTGGAGGTTTGTCCCCCCCCCCATGTGAACGTACAGGGTACATTCACACGGGAGGGTTTACAGCAAGTTTCCTGCTTCAAGTATGAGCTGTGGCAAATTTTTCGCAGCAGCGCAAATTCCTAGCGGGAAACTCACCGTAACCCGCCAGTGTGAATGTACCCTAAAAACACTACACTACACTACACTAACACATAATAAAGAGTAAAACACTACATAAACACCCCCTTACACTGTCCCCCCCCCCAATAAAAATGAAAAACGTATTGTACAGCTGTGTTTCCAAAACGGAGCCTCCAGCTGTTGCAAAACTACAACTCCCAGCATTTCCGGACAGCCACTGATTGTCCAGGCATGCTGGGAGTTTAGCAACAGCTGGAGGCACCCTGTTTGGGAATCACTGGCGTAGAATACCCCTATGTCCACCCCTATGCAATCCCTAATTTAGTCCTCAAATGCGCATGGTGCTCTCTCACTTTGGAGCCCTGTCGTATTTCAAGGAAACAGTTTAGGGCCACATATGGGGTATTTCCGTACTCGGGAGAAATTGCGTTACAAATTTTGGGAGGCTTTTTCTCCTTTTACCCCTTATGAAAAGGAAAAGTTGGGGTCTACACCAGCCTGTTAGTGTAAAAAAAAAAATTGTTTTACACTAACATGCTGGTGTTGCCCTTTACTTTTTATTTTCACAAGAGGTAAAAGAAAAAAAGACCCCCAAAATTTGTAACGCAATTTCTCCTGAGTACGGAAATACCCCATATGTGGGCGTGAAATGCTCTGCGGGCGCATAACAAGGCTCTGGAGTGAGAGTGCACCATGTACATTTGAGGCCGAAATTGGTGATTTGCACAGGGGTGGCTGATTTTACAGCGGTTCTGACATTAATGCAAAAAAATAAATACCCACATGTGACCCCATTTTGGAAACTACACCCCTCACGGAATGTAATAAGGGGTGCAGTGAGCATTTACGCCCCACAGGGGTCTGACAGATTTTTGGGACAGTGGTACGTGAAAATGAAAAATTAAATTTTTTTGTTTGCACAGCCCACTGTTCCAAAGATCTGTCAAACACCAGTGGGGTGTAAATGCTCACTGTACCCCTTGTTACGTTCCTTGAGGGGTGTCGTTTCCATAATAGTGTGCGATGTGGGGTTTTTTGCTGTCCTGGCACCATAGGGGCTTCCTAAATGCGACATGCCCCCCAAAAACCATTTCAGAAAAACTCACTCTCCTAAATCCCATTGTTGCTCCTTCCCTTCTGAGCCCTCTACTGCGCCCGTCGAACACTTGACATACACATATGAGGTATTTTCTTACTCGAGAGAAATTGGGTTACACATTTTGAGAGGATTTTTTTCCTTTTACCCCTTGTAAAAATTCAATAACTGGGTCTACAAGAACATGCCAGTGTAAAAAATGAAGATTTTGAATTTTCTCCTTCACTTTGCTGCTATTCCTGTGAAACACCTAAAGGGTTAACACCCTTACTGAATGTCATCTTGAATACTTTGAGGGGTGCAGTTTTTATAATGGGGTCATTTATCGGGTATTTCTAACCAGAAGACCCTTCAAATCCACATCAAACCTGAACTGGTCCCTGAAAAATTCCGATTTTGAAAATTTTGCGAAAAATTGGAAAATTGTTGCTGAACTTTGAAGCCCTCTGGTGTCTTCCAAAAGTAAAAGCTCATCAATTTTATGATGCAAACATAAAGTAGACATATTGTATATGTTAATCAATATATAATTTATTTGGAATATCCATATTCCTTATAAGCAGAGAGCTTCAAAGTTCGAAAAATGCTAAATTTTCAAATTTTTCATGAAATTTTCACATTTTTCACCAAGAAAGGATGCAAGTATCGCCGAAAATTTACCACTAACATAAAGTAGAATATGTCACAAAAAAACTATCTCGGAATCAAATTTATAAGTAAAAGCATCCCAGAGTTATTAATGCTTAAAGTGACAGTGGTCAGATTTGCAAAAAATGCTCCCGTCCTTAGGGTCATAATGGGCTCCGTCCCCAAGGGGTTAAGGGGTTAAAGGGGTACTCAAGTGAAAAAAATGTTTTCTTTTTAATCAACTGGTGCCAGAAAGTTAAACAGATTTGTAAATTACTTCTATTAAAAAATCTTAATCATTCCTGTACTGATTAGCTGCTGAATACTACAGCGGAAATTCTTTTCTTTTTGGAACACAGAGTTCTCTGCTGACATCACGAGCACAGTGCTCTCTGCTGACATCTCTGTCCATTTTAGGAACTGTCTAAAACTGCATATGTTTGATATGGGGATTTCCTTTTACCCTGGACAGTTCCTAAAAATGGACAGAGATGTCAGCAGAGATCACTGTGCTCATGATGTCAGCAGAGAGCTCTGTGTTTCAAACGGAAAATAATTTCCACTGTAGTATTCAGCAGCTAATAAGTACAGGAAGGATTAAGATTTTTTAATAGAAGTAATTTACAAATCTGTTTAACTTTCTGGTACCAGTTGATTTAAAAAAAAAAAAAAGGTTTTTCACCAGAGCACCCCTTTAACCCCTTCAGGACGGAGCCCATTTTGGCCTTAAGGACCGTTTTTTGCACATCTGACCACCATCACTTTAAACATTAATAACTCTGGAATGCTTTTTGTTATCATTCTGATTCCGAGAATGTTTTTTCGTGACATATTCTACTTTAACTTAGTG
Organism: Hyla sarda; assembly: GCF_029499605.1. NCBI lineage: Eukaryota > Metazoa > Chordata > Amphibia > Anura > Hylidae > Hyla > Hyla sarda. The sequence continues at coordinate 664,568 of NC_079191.1, forward strand.
GTAAATTTTTGTCGATACTTGCATCCTTTCTTGGTGAAAAATCCGTAAATTTGATGAAAAATTTAAAAATTTAGCATTTTTCTAACTTTGAAGCTTTCTGCTTGTAAGGAAAATGGATATTACGAATAAATTTTTTTTTGGTTCACATATACAATATGTCTACTTTATGTCTGCATCATAAAATTGATGAGTTTTTACTTTTGGAAGACACCAGAGGGCTTCAACGTTCAGCAGCAATTTTCCGATTTTTCACAAAATTTTCAAACTGAGTATTTTTCAATGACCAGTTCAGGTTTGAAGTGGATTTGAAGGGTCATATTAGAAATACCCCATAAATGACCCCATTATAAAAACTACACCCCCCAAAGTATTCAAAATGACTTTCAGTCAACGTTTTAACCCTTTAGGTGTTTCACACGAATAGCAGCAAAGTGAAGGAGAAAATTCACAATCTTCATTTTTTACACTCACATGTTCTTGTAGACCCAATTTTTGAATTTTTACAAGGGGTAAAAGGACAACATTTTTGCTTGTTTTTGTAGCCCAATTTCTCTCGAGTAAGGACATACCTCATATGTCTATGTAAAGTGTTTGGCGGGTGCAGTAGAGGGCTCAGAATGGAAGGAGCGACAAGGGGATTTTGGAGAGTACGTTTTTCTGAAATGGTTTTTGGGGGGCATGTTGCATTTAGGAAGCCCTTATGGTGCCCCTCGGGGAATGTAACATGGGATAAAGTGAACCTTAATACCCCACACGTGTTTCACGACTTTTGCAAATGTAAAAAAAAATAATAATAATTTTTACCTAAAATGCTTGTTTTCCCAAAAAAAATTTATTTTTAAAAAGGGTAATAGCAGAAATTACCCCTAAAAATTTGAAGCCCAATTTCTCCCGATTCAGAAAACACCCCATATGGGGGTGAAAAGTGCTCTGCTGGCGCACTACAGGTCTCGGAAGAGAAGGAGTCACATTTGGCTTTTTGAAAGCAAATTTTGCTCTGGGGGCATGCCGCATTTAGGAAGCCCCTATGGTGCCAGGACAGCAAAAAAAAAAAAAAACACATGGCACACCATTTTGGAAACTAGACCCCTCGGGGAACGTAACAAGGGGTTAAGTGAACTTTTATACCCCACAGGTGTTTCACGACTTTTGCATATGTAAAAAAAAAAAAAATTTTTTTAACCTAAAATGCTTGTTTTCCCAAAAATTTAACATTTTTAAAAAGGGTAAAAGCAGAATATACCCCCCAAAATTTGTAACACAATTTCTCCCGAGTACGGCGATACCCCATATGTGACCCTAAACTGTTGCCTTGAAATACGACAGGGCTCCAAAGTGAGAGCGCCATGCGCATTTGAGGCCTAAATTAGGGACTTGCATAGGGGTGGACATAGGGGTATTCTACGCCAGTGATTCCCAAACAGGGTGCCTCCAGCTGTTGCAAAACTCCCAGCATGCCTGGACAGTCAACGGCTGTCCGACAATACTGGGAGTTGTTGTTTAGCTGGAGGCTCTGTTCTGGAAACAGTGGTGTACCAGACGTTTTTCATTTTTATTGGGGAGGGGAGGGGGGCTGTGTAGGGGTATGTGTATATGTAGTGTTTTTTACTTTTTATTTTATTTTGTGTTAGTGTAGTGTAGTGTTTTTAGGGTACAGTCGCACGGGCGGGGGCTCACGGTAGCTTCTCGCTGGCAGTTTGAGCTGCAGCAGAAAGTTTGCGGCAGCTCAAACTTGCAGCCGGATACTTACTGTAATCCTCCGCCCATGTGAGTGTACCCTGTACGTTCACATTGGGGGGGGGGGGACATCCAGCTGTTGCATAACTACAACTCCCAGCATGCCCGTTGGCTGTCGGTGACTGCTGAGAGTTGTAGTTTTGCAACAACTGTAGGCACACTGGTTATGTATCACTGAGTTTGTGACCTAACTCAGTGTTTCACAACCAGTGTGCCTCCAGCTGTTGCAAAACTACAACTCCCAGCATGTACGGTGGATGGTGTACATTGACTGCTGAGAGTTGGAGTTTGCAACAGCTGGAGGCACACCGGTCGTGAAACACTGAGTTAGGTAAAAAAACAAAAACCAGTGTGCCTTCAGCTGTTGCAAAACTACAACTCTCAGCAGTCACCGACAGCCAACGGGCATGCTGGGAGTTGTAGTTATGCAACCAGCAGTTGCACCACTACAAATCCCAGCATGCACTTTAGCTGTTTGTGCAAGCTGGGAGTTGTAGTTACACAACAGCTGAAGGTACACTTTTCCATAGAAAAAATGTGCCTCTAGCTGTTGCAAAACCATAAGTCCCAGCATGCCCATAAGGGAATGCTGGGAGTTGTGGTGGTCTGCCTCCTGCTGTTGCATAACTACAGCTCCCAGCATGCCCTTTTTGCATGCTGGGAGCTGTTGCTAAGCAACAGCAGGAGGCTGTCACTCACCTTCGACGATCCAGCCGCATGAGGTCAGTCCCTCGTCGCCGCCGCCGCTGCTCCTGGGGCTCTGATCCCAACATTGACGCCGGGGATCGGGGTCCCCAGCACCTGGGGTGCACGTCCCGCACCCACTCACGTCCTCCGGAAGAGGGGCGGAGCGGGTGCGGGAGTGACACCCGCAGCAGGCGCCCTGATTGGTCGGCCGGTAATCCGGCCAACGAATCAGGGCGATCATGAGGTGGCACCAGTCAGAGACGGCCCCGAACAGCCAGTAATTCCGGGTCACCGGGTCACTGGAGACCCGATTGACCCGGAATCGCCGCAGATCGCTGGACAATTCAGTCGCCGACATGGGGGGGCATAATGACCCCCCTGGGCGATATGCCGGGATGCCTGCTGAACGATTTCAGCAGGCATCCGGCTCCGGTCCCCAACCGGCTAGCGGTGGGGACCGGAATTCCCACGGGCGTATGGATACGCCCTCGGTCCTTAAGGACTCGGGATGCAGGGCGTATCCATACGCCCTATGTCCTGAAGAGGTTAAGCATTAATAACTCTGAGATGCTTTTACCTTTCAATCTGATTCCAAGATTGTTTTTTCGTGACATATTCTACTTTATGTTAGTGGTAAAATCTTATCAATACTTGCATGTTTTCTTGTTGAAAAATTCCAAAATTTGATGAAAAAATTATACATTTAGCTTTTTTTTTTACTTTGAAGTTCTCCGCTAATAAGGAAAATAAATATTCCAAATAAATTATATATTGATTCACATATACAATATGTCTACTTTATGTTTGCATTATAAAGTTGAGATGTTTTTACTTTTGGAAGACATCAGAGGGCTTCAAAGTGTAGCAGAAATTTTCCAATTTTTTTCACAACATTTTCATAATCAAAATTTTTCAGGGACCAGTTCAGCTTTGAAGTGGATTTGAAAAGCTTTCATATTAGAAATACCCCACAAATGAAACCATTATAAAAACTGCACCCTTGAAAGTATTTTAATGACATTCAAAAGGTTTGTTAACCCTTTAGGTGTTTCACAGTAATAGCATCAATTTGAAGGAGAAAATTCTAAATCTTCATTTTTTACACTCACATGTTCTTGTAGACCCAGTTATTGAACTTTAACAAGGGGTAAAAGGAGAGAAATCTTCCTAAAATGTGTAAACCAATTTCTCTTGAGTAAGAAAATACCTCATATGTGTATATCAAGTGTTCGGCGGGCGCAGTAGAGGGCTCAGAAGCTAAGGAGCGACAGTGGGATTTTGGAGAGTGAGTTTTTCTGAAATGTTTTTTTTTGGGGGGGGGGGCATGTCACATTTAGGAAGCCCCTATGTTGCCAGAACATAAACACACGGCATACTATTTTGGAAACTACACCCCTCAAGGCACGTCACAAGGGGTCCAGTGAGCCTTAACACCCCACAGGTGTTTGATGACTTTTTGTTAAAGTTGGATGTGTAAATTATTATTTTTTTCACTAAAATGCTGGTTTTCCCACAAATTTAAACATTTTAAAAGGGATAATAGGACAAAATTCCCCCCAAAATTTGTAACCCCATCTCTTCTGAGTATGGAAATACCCCATGTGTGGACGTCAAGTGCACTGCGGGCGCACTACAATGCTCAGAAGAGAAGAGGCCACATTTGGTTTTTGGAAAGGTTTTTGGAGGGCATGTCCCATTTAGGAAGCCCCTATGCTGCCAGAACCACAAAAAAAAAACAAAAAAAAAACACATGGGATAATATTTTGGAAACTACAACCCTCAAGGCACACAACAAGGGGTACAGTGAGTCTTAATACCTCACAGGTGTTTGATGACTTTTTGTTAAAGTCAGGTGTGTAAATGAAAAAACATTTTTCACTAAAATGCATTTTTTCCCCAAATTTTACATTTTTACAAGGGGTAATAGAAGAATTTAGGTTTCAAATTTTGGGGGTCATTTTTTCCTATTACCCCTTGTAAAAATGTAAAATTTAGAAAACCAGCATTATAGTGAAAAATGTTTTTTTTTCATTTACACATCTGACTTTAACAAAAAGTCGTCAAACACCTGTGAAGTATTAAGGCTCACTGTACCCCTTGTTGCATAGGGTTGTAATTTCCTAAATAATATGCCATGTGCTTTTTTTTGCTGTTCTGGCACCATAGGGGCTTCCAAAATGCGACATGCCCTCCAAAAACCATTTCAGCAAAATTCGCTTTTCAAAAGCCAAATGTGACTCCTTCTCTTCTGAGCATTGTAGTGCGCCCGCAGTGCACTTGACGTCCACACATGGGGTTCTTCCATACACAGAAGAGATGGGGTTACAAATTTTGGGGGTCATCTTTTCCTGAGTATTGAAATACCCAATGTGTGGATGTCAAGTGCTCTGCTGCCGTACTACAATGCTCAGAAGAGGAGGAGCACCATTGAGCTTTTGGAGAGAGAATTTGGTTGGAATAGAAGTAAGAGGCAATGTGCGTTTACAAAGCCCCCCGTCATGCCAGAAAAGTGGACCCCCCCCTCATGTGACCCCATTTTGGAAACTACACCCCTTACAGAATTTAATAAGAGGTGCAGTGAGTATTTACACCCCACTGGCGTTTGACAGATCCTTGGAACAGCGGGCTGTGCAAATGAAAAATTTAATGTTTCATTTTCACGGACTACTGTTCCAAAAATCTGTCAGACACCTGTGGGGCATAAATGCTCACAGTACCTCTTAGTAGATTACATGAGGGGTGTAGTTTCCAAAATGGGGTCACATGTGGGGGGGTCCATTGTTCTTGCACTATGGGGGCTTTGTAAACACACGTGGCCTTCAATTCCGGACAAATTTTCTCTTCAAAATCCCAATGGCGCTCCTTCTCTCCTGAGCATTGTAGTGAACCCGCAGAGCACTTTACATCCACATATGGAGTATGTTCTTACTCAGAAGAAATGAGGTTACACATTTTGGGAGGCTTTTTTTTATTATTTTCCCTTGTGAAAATGAATAATTGAGGGTAACACCAGCATTTTAGTGAAAACATTTTGTTTTCTCATTTTTCCATCCAACTTTGAAGAATTTTCATTAAACACCTGTGGGGTGTTAAGGCTCACTATACCCCTTGTTACCTTCCATGAGGGGTGTAGTTTCCAAAATGGGGTCATATGTGGGTATTTATTTTTTTGTGTTTATGTCAGAACCGCTGTAAAATCAGCCACCCCTGTGCAAATCACCAATTTAGGCCTCAAATGTACATAGTGCGCTCTCACTCCTGAGCCTTGTTGTGCGCTCGCAGAGAATTTTGCGCCCACATATGGGGTATTTCCTTTTAGCACTTGTGGAAATAAAAAGTATGGGGCAACACCAGCATGTTAGTGTAAATTTTTTTATTTTTTTACACTAACAAGCTGGTGTAGCCCCCAACTTTTCCTTTACATAAGGGGTAAAAGAAGAAAAAGCCCCAAAAAATTTGTAGTGCAATTTCTCCCGAGTACGGAAATACCCCATATGTGGCCCTAAACTGTTTCTTTGAAATGCGACAGGGCTCCGAAGTGAGAGAGCGCCATTCGCATTTGAGGAATAAATTAGGAATTGCATAGGGGTGGACATAGGGGTATTCTACACCAGTGATTACCAAACAGGGTGCCTCCAGCTGTTGCTAAACTCCCAGCATGCCTGGACAGTCAGTGGCTGTCTGGAAATGCTGGGAGTTGTTGTTTTTTAACAGCTGGAGGCTCCGTTTTGGAAACACTGTTGTACAATAAGTTTTTAATTTTTATTGTGGGGGGGGGGGCAGTGTAAGGGGGTGTATATGTAGTGTTTTACCCTTTATTATGTGGTAGTGTAGTGTAGTGTTTTTAGGGTACATTCTCACTGGTGGAGGTTTACAGTGAGCTTCCCGCTAGAAATTTGTGCCGCGTCGAAAAATTTGCCGCAGCTCATACTTGAAGCAGGACACTTACTGTAAACCTGCCCGTGTGAATGTACCCTGTACATTCACATGGGGGGGGCAAACCTCCAGCTGTTTCAAAACTCCAACTCCCAGCATGTACTGACAGACCGTGCATGCTGGGAGTTGTAGTTTTCCAACAGCTGGAGGCACACTGGTTGGAAAACCTTCAGTTAGGTTCGGTTACCTAACTCAGTATTTTCCAACCAGTGTGCCTCCAGCTGTTTCAAAATTACAACTCCCAGCATGTACTGATCGCCGAAGGGCATGCTGGGAGATGTAGTTATGCAACAGCTGGAGGTACGGAACAACAACTTCCAGCATGCCGAGACAGCTGTTTGGGCATGCTGGAATTTGCAGTTTTGCAACATCTGGAGGGCTACAGTTAGAGACCACTGCACAGTGATCTCCAAACTGTGGACCTCCAGATGTTGCAAAACTACTAATCCCAGCACGCCAAGACAGCAAACAGCTGTGTGGGCATGCTAGGAGTTGTAGTTTTGCAAAATCTAGAGAGCCACAGTGTAGAGATCACTGTGCAGTGGTCTCTAAACTGTAGACCTCCAGCTGTTGCAAAACTGCTAATTCAAGCATGCCCAAACAGCTGTCTAGGCATGCTGGGAGTTGTAGTTTTGCAACATCTGGAGGGCTACAGTGTAGAGACCACTGTAAAGTGGTCTCAAACTGTAGCCCTCTAGATGTTGCTGGGCAACTCCCTGAATTAAGTCGGATTCAGGGAGCCAGCCGCACGACATGCCGCCCGTGCCAATCACTGCAGCCGATCACAATCTGCAGCCTCCACCGACGGGTAAGTGGACTTCGGCACCCGATTCTCTTCAGTTTCCCCGTCCTGCCCCGCCTATTGTGGGTGGGCCGAACGGGGAAACGAAAGTTAGCCCCCCGCTCCCGATCTGCTATTGGTCTTCGCTTTTGACGACCAATACCAGGGATGGCAAACCTGTCACCTCACTCCTATTCCTTCAGGGGGATCGTAGGTGTCATGGACAACCGCGATCCCCCTTATATTCCGGGTCACTATAGACCCTCATGACCCGGAATAGGCGCAAATCACAAGTGTGAATTCACTTGCGATGTGCGCCGACGGCCGACATGGGGGGGTCTGATGACCCCCCCTGGGCATTTGCGAGGGGTGCCTGCTGATCGATATCAGCAGTTACCCCGGTCCGGTCCCCGCCCGATACGTGGCGGAGACCGGAATTTCCACAGGCGTACCTGTACGCCCTGGGTCCTTTAGACCCAGGTACAGAAGGCGTATCCATACGCCCTGGGTCCTATACGGGTTAATGGTATAAAAAGGGACCAAAAATACACTATTTTGGATTTTTTTTTATGTGTACACCATTGACCGTGCACTTTAATTAACAATATATTTTTATAGTTTGGACATTTATGCACGCTGCGATACCACATACGTTTATATTTTTATATACATATTTTTTTCTTTTTTAAGGGAAAAGGGGGCTGATTCTGACTTTTATTAGGGAAGGGGTTAAATCACATTTATTAACACTTTATTTTCATAGGGGACTATAACATTGTATACACTGATCTTTTACACTGTTCACTGCCATGTAATAGCATGGCATTGATCAGTGTTATCGACGCTTTACTGATCCTGCCTGGATCTCGGGCACGGAGCAGTCATTCGACGATCGGGCACGCAGGAGGCAGGTAGGTAGGGATCCTCCTGGTGTCCTGCAAGCTGTTCAGGACGCCGCGATTTCACTGCGGGAGTCCTGAAAAGACCGACTTAGCTGCCGGGATGCTTTCCGTTTCACTTCAGACGCGGTGGTCATCTTTGATCTACGCGTCTGAAGGGTTAATACCGGGTGATGTCGGTATTAGCCGCGGGTCCCTGCTTTTGATCGCCGCCGGGTCTGACCCGATATGACGCAGGGTCACTGTGTGATCCCACGATATATATCGCAGGAGCCGGCGCAGGACGTAAATATATGTCCTGCGTCATTAAGGAGTTAACTACATTACTATCAGGTAGATCCTCAGCTTATCTCTATGAGTCAATGATCATCAGACTTACTGGATACAGGAAAGAACTTCATAGTTGTCTCTAAATGTAAAGATATAATTATGCAAAGAATAAGTATAAAGCTGGATGATTCCTCCAAGTATCAGGTCTGCAGGCTGTGCGATGTGCTGCAGATCTCCGATCAGCTCTAATCTGCAGGCGGCATCCATCACATGTCTTCCATCAATAAACGTGAGCAACAGGAATAATGTATATATACAACGACACATCAATACCGCAGGACGGGCGACCATCATTGTTCTGCTAGATGGGAGATCACACATCAGAATGACAGCAGATACACAACCTCACACTATACACAATAACACTACATCATATACAGCACATACACAACCTCACACTATACACAATAACACAACACATACACAACCTCACGCTATACACAATAACACTACACATACACAACCTCACACTATACACAATAACACTACACATACACAACCTCACCCTATACACAATAACACTACACATACACAACCTCACCCTATACACAATAACACTACACATACACAACCTCACCCTATACACAATAACACTACACATACACAACCTCACATTATACACAATAACTCTACACATACACAACCTCACAATATACACAATAACACTACACATACACAACCTCACATTATACACAATAACACTACAGGGATCATATACAGCACATACACAACCTCACACTATACACAATACCACTACAGTGATCATATACAGCACATACACAACCTCACACTATACACAATAACACAACACATACACAACCTCACACTATACACAATAACACTACACATACACAACCTCACCCTATACACAATAACTCTACACATACACAACCTCACATTATACACAATAACACTACAGGGATCATATACAGCACATACACAACCTCACACTATACACAATAACACTACACATACACAACCTCACACTATACACAATAACTCTACAGTGATCATATACAGCACATACACAACCTCACACTATACACAATAACACAACACATACACAACCTCGCACTATACACAATAACACTACAGTGATCATATACAGCACATACACAACCTCGCACTATACACAATAAAACTACAGTGATCATATACAGCACATACACAACCTCACACTATACACAATAACACAACACATACACAACCTCACACTATACACAATACCACTACAGTGATCATATACAGCACATGCACAACCTCACACTATACACAATAACACTACAGGGATCATATACAGCACATACACAACCTCACACTATACACAATACCACTACAGTGATCATATACAGCACATGCACAACCTCACACTATACACAATAACACTACAGTGATCATATACAGAACATACACAACCTCACACTATACCCAATAACACTACAGTGATCATATACTGCACATACACAACCTCACACTATACACAATAACTCTACAGTGATCATATACAGCACATACACAACCTCACACTATACACAATAACACAACACATACACAACCTCACACTATACACAATAACACAACACATACACAACCTCACACTATACACAATAACACTACAGTGATCATATACAGCACAGTCACAACCTCACACTATACACAATAACACTACAGGGATCATATACAGCACATACACAACCTCACACTATACACAATAACACTGCAGTGATCATATACTGCACATACACAACCTCACACTATACACAATACCACTACAGTGATCATATACAGCACATACACAACCTCACACTATACACAATAACACTACCGGAATCATATACTACACATACACAACCTCACACTATACACAATAACACTACAGTGATCATATACAGCACATACACATCCTCACACTATACACAATAACACTACACATACAAAACCTCACACTATACACAATAACACTACACATACACAACCTCACACTATACACAATAAATCTACAGCGATCATATACAGCACATACACAACCTCACACTATACACAATAACACTACACATACACAACCTCACATTATACACAATAACACAATACATACAGAACCTCACATTATACACAATAACACAACACATACACAACCTCACACTATACACAATAACTCTACAGTGATCATATACAACACATACACAACCTCACACTATACACAATAACACTACACATACACAACCTCACATTATACACAATAACACAACACATACACAACCTCACACTATACACAATAACACAACACATACACAACCTTACACTATACACAATAACTCTACAATGATCATATACAACACATACACAACCTCACACTATACACAATAACACAACACATACACAACCTCACACTATGCAAAATAACACTACACATACACAATCTCACACTATACACAATAACACAACACATACACATCCTCACACTATACAAAATAACACTACACATACACAATCTCACACTATACACAATAACACAACACATACACATCATTACACTATACACAATAACACTACAGGGATCATATACAGCACATACACAACCTCACACTATACACAATAACACTACAGTGATCATATACAACACATACACAACCTCACACTATACACAATAACACTATAGTGATCATATACAGCACATACACAACCTCACACTATACACAATAACACTACAGTGATCATATACGGCACATACACAACCTCACACTATACACAATAACACTACAGGGATCATATACAGCACATACACAACCTCACACTATACACAATAACACTACACATACACAACCTCACATTATACACAATAACACAACACATACACAACCTCACACTATACACAATAACTCTACAGTGATCATATACAGCACATACACAACCTCACACTATACACAATAACACAACACATACACAACCTCACACTATACACAATACTACTACAGTGATCATATACAGCACATACACAACCTCACACTATACACAATAACATTACAGGGATCATATACAGCACATACACAACCTCACACTATACACAATAACACTACAGTGATCATATACAGCACATACACAACCTCACACAATACACAATAACACTACAGTGATCATATACAGCACATACACAACCTCACACTATACACAATAACACTACAGTGATCATACACAGCACATACACAACCTCACACTATACACAATAACACTACAGTGATCATATACAGCACATACACAACCTCGCACTATACCCAATAACACTACAGGGATCATATACAGCACATACACAACCTCACACTATACACAATAACACTACACATACACAACCTCACATTATACACAATAACACAACACATACACAACCTCACACTATACACAATAACTCTACAGTGATCATATACAGCACATACACAACCTCACACTATACACAATAACACAACACATACACAACCTCACACTATACACAATACTACTACAGTGATCATATACAGCACATACACAACCTCACACTATACACAATAACATTACAGGGATCATATACAGCACATACACAACCTCACACTATACACAATAACACTACAGTGATCATATACAGCACATACACAACCTCACACAATACACAATAACACTACAGTGATCATATACAGCACATACACAACCTCACACTATACACAATAACACTACAGTGATCATATACAGCACATACACAACCTCACACTATACACAATAACACTACACATACACAACCTCACACTATACACAATAACACTACAGTGATCATATACTACACATACACAACCTCACACTATACACAATAACTCTACAGTGATCATATACAGCACATACACAACCTCACACTATACACAATAACACTACAGTGATCATATACAGCACATACACAACCTCACACTATACACAATAACACTACAGGGATCATATACAGCACATACACAACCTCACACTATACACAATAACACTGCAGTGATCATATACTGCACATACACAACCTCACACTATACACAATAACACTACAGTGATCATATACAGCACATACACAACCTCACACTATACATAATAACACTACAGGAATCATATACAGCACATACACAACCTCACACTATACACAATAACACTACAGGGATCATATACAGCACATACACAACCTCACACTATACACAATAACACTACAGTGATCATATACAGCACATACACAACCTCACACTATACACAATAACTCTACACATACACAACCTCACACTATACACAATAACACTACAGGGATCATATACTGCACATACACAACCTCACACTATACACAATAACACTACAGGGATCATATACAGCACATACACAACCTCACATTATACACAATAACACTACAGTGATCATATACAGCACATACACAACCTCACACTATACACAATAACACTACACATACACAACCTCACACTATACACAATAACACTACAGTGATCATATACTGCACATACACAACCTCACACTATACACAATAACACTAGACATACACAACCTCATATTATACACAATAACACTACAGTGATCATATACAGCACATACACAACCTCACACTATATACAATAACACTACAGTGATCATATACTACACATACACAACCTCACACTATACACAATAACACTACAGGGATCATATACAGCACATACACAAACTCACACTATACATAATAACACTACAGTGATCATATACGGCACATACACCACCTCACACTATACACAATAACACTACAGTGATCATATACAGCACATACACAACCTCACACTATACACAATAACACTACAGGGATCATATACAGCACATACACAAACTCACACTATACATAATAACACTACAGTGATCATATACAGCACATACACAACCTCACACTATACACAATAACACTACAGTGATCATATACAGTGAAAGGTTGTATCAGGGCATGCTGTGAGTTGTAGTTAGTGAAAGGCTGCACTAGAGTTCTCCTTTATTATTGTTTTATTCTCTTTCTTTCTTATCTCCTTCTTCTCGTTCTTAGTCTCCTCAAGGTCGTGTTCCTAATAAATTATGTTTCCTGTAACTAAAGTTGCTTGATAAAGAATTTCACTATCTGCTAATTGGCTAATTATGTACCCTGGGAAGAAGTATGTAAAATCAAAACAATGATATCACCTTTTAGAGGTGTCCACATTTTTATTGGTCAATGTAAATACGCTTTTTGCTCGTGGCCACATTTTAATTGGTCAATGTAAATACGCCCTTTTGCCCTTTTTATACTGATGCTTAATGCAATAAAGTTAGAGTGTGTTCGCCATACTTGTCTGTTATCTTTTCCTATGAGGGATACACTCTCCTGGCGCCAGATAAGGTGACACAAACCAAGGTAGAACTAGACACTATGGGGGAGATTTATCAAAAGATTTAGACTGGTTTTTCTTGTCTAAATTTGTCGCACAGAAAGTCGCAGTCTAAATATGTGCGACTTTTCTGCGACTTTTGCTCTAGAGGATTTTTAGAACATGATGCATGCAAGTCTATTTTAGACTGAAATGCATTGAAAAATGCATTGGTGCTGAATTTATCAAAAGCGACTTTTCAGCGACAAGTCGCATAGGCTGAAAGTACGCCGAAATGTCAGACCATGTTGGAGCAGGTTTAAATATAGACTAAAGCATAGATCCCAAAGTCTGTGCACAGAATTTATCAAGAGCTGTGCACCATTTGATAAATTAGGTGCACAATAGACCAGACTAACCCTCTGTAGTTTGGTCTATATTGATGCAGGACATAGACAACTTTGATAAATATCCCCCTATATGCCAGGGGTATATAGTGAGGAGTAGCAGATCCTTTCAGCTGGGGGCTCGTCCGGGATCGAGAAGATTAACCCCTAAAGGTCCGGTAAGATCGACTGTATTGTCTGTTTTGCCGGGATCAAGGGCTCTGTCCAAAATCTCGATTCTGTAAATTTATTGTGCATCAGGGATGCACAATTACCTGTGTGTCAGGGAACACAGCGTGTCGTGTGTCAGGGACACACGATAACGTTAACTATTTAGTGTGCCCGGGGTACATCTAAGGTTAACGATTTGTGTATCAGGGATACACTGTGTCGTGTGTCAGGGACACACGCTAAGGTTAACTGTTTGGTGTATCAGGGATACACCTAAGGTTAACTGTTTTGTGTATCAGGGATACACGCAAGGGTTAATTGAACCTAGGATAGTATATAATATACTTAGGTTCTAGGACACCCAATTTTGTTCAGGACCTTGGTTTGTTGTACCCTTCAATCTCTTTTTAGAAGTGTTAAGATTATTTGTTTGTCTGAGAATCACTCTCGGGTGGTAAGTGTATGAGAGGGGCTCAGTGATATTTGATAAGTAGTGTTGCTCGCGAATATTCGCAATACGAATTTTATTCGCGAATATCGCATATTCGCGAAATTGCGAATATTCGCAAATATAGCACTATAAATTCGTAATTACGAATATTCGTTTTTTTTTTTTTCACAGTACACATCACAGTGATCATCCCTCTCTGCTTCCAGCTTGTGTGGTGTAAAGAAGGCTCTAATACTACTGTGTGAGACTGGCGAGCGAATTTTCGAAACATGTGAAAATTTGCATATGCGAAAATGTGCATATGTTAATTTTCGCATATGCGAATTTTCGCTTATGGTAATTTTTTATATGCTAATTTTCACATATGCAAATTTTCGCATATGCGAAAATAATACGCAAATATTACAAATATGCAAATTTAGCGAATATATGACGAATATTCGTCCATATATTCGCAAAATATCGCGAATTCGAATATGGCCTATGCCGCTCAACACTATTGATCGTTGAAAGTTGGTTTGTATATTTATTGTAAGTTGTTAACACATCCGTAAGATGCCCCACCCCTCCGGCTAGAGGCAACTCCATGACCCGGAGATAGGTGAAAGCCAGTGACGGACAGTCTATAAACAACCCTACATCCTCTGTGATATTTATCTAAGAGACCTAGATGTCCTCCTTAACCGTTGACAGGAATTGTCGGAGCCTTCACGGTTCAGCACAGCCGGACCGGTAGGAGTTATAATTAGTAAATATCACAGACAATGGGCATCATTCTCTCAAAATCTAGTTTGCCTCCTCCTGAGGTTAAAGAGACATGTAAAGTTTATGTATCCTGTGTGAGTTGCACTATTACTTAGTAAATCTCTGTGTTGATAACTTAGCAGGATGAACAGAAGGTATGATGAGAAATTCCAAAAACTGTGTCTGTGTGGTTGAGTAGGATTAATTGCCTCATTATCTCCTAAATAATGTTCTTTAGTGTGTTTAGATATAGTAGTTTGAGTGGACAAATGGCTGTGTGCAGTGTGTTGAGGAAATTGGTGTTTTTGGTCTGGTGTGTGGTAAGTGGTAGGAGTAGATTGTTGTAAATTGCTTGAGAGGATTAGAAAGATTCAGAAATAGTGACTCAATGTTTTGGTGAAAAAGCAGGTGATTTGTGAAGGGAAAAGCATGTGAAGCAGCGTGAGGAATGTAGGGTTAGCAGAGCTGAAACTGCTCGAATAAGTGAAGTGAAGTTGAGTGTTCAATGCTATGGAATGCAGTGATGTGGTAAATTGCTAGGAAAGCCCTGTGCATGTAGTCATATGATGGCATTTATAGGATGGTTCTTACGATATAAAGTATGTTGTATATGTGTGAGGTGTGTTAATGTATCAGGAGTGTATAGAAAATGACCAGTGAATGTTTTCTCTGTGAAGCTGTTTGTGTTGTAATGGATTCTTCTTTAGATTGGGATAAAAAAAATAATATATAATAATAAATATTCACGTGGTATAAAAATTTTTGATGATATTTCATTAATTTCTTGTCTTCACCGTAACCCTGGGTTGATGCCAAAAATGAAATGTATCAGGAAATGCGATTAATTGTCTGATTATATTACAGGAATAATAAGAGAAGAAATTTGGCCAAGAAGAATAAAATAAGATATAAAATAAATAAAAAAGTGATCACTATTTAATTGATAAATATTACTTTAGGCATTTAAAATCAAGCTAATGGTTTACTGGATTATAAACAATGCGCATTAGAGATTATTACTTTTCAAATTTTTGAGAGAGCTGTGTACACTTTCTTTGGTGAGAATGTGGGCCCTGTGTGTTGTACGTTAAGTATTTGTAAATGTCGGTATGGTTACATGTTACATGTTTCTTGTCTGTCTCTTGATGTAAAGTAACACAGTTTGATACTAGACGTTCAAGTGTGCCTGACCAGAATTGGGGAAAGACGAGGAGCCAGACTCAAAGGGGCGGTGACTGGTAGCATAGAGGTTTGGGAGGAGTAAGGTGGGGTTTACAGGGAGCATGACAGCCTCTTCTTATTGAAAAACAAAATCACATTAGATTTGAAGGAGATATGTATATCTGTATATATATGTCTACTGTTTGAAATTGAGTACGTTCATAGTACCTGTATATACAATGCCCCGAGGGTGACCATTTAAGCCTTCCATTCCTTTCCTATCATACCTGAATGCCCTGTAAACCTCTTGGGAAGAGACCTCATATGTAAACTCAAATTACATATCACTGCATCCCCGTCCAGGTTACATGTCACGTCTGACCTCACCCATAGTCACACCTGCGGGGTCCTATCCTGCTGGACATTGTCATGTTATGTCCCCGTCCCAGGTCCCACCTGAGGTAGGCCCCATTGTCTGGTCACATGGAGACCATGATGTGGGACACATTGACTGTACACCATACAAGGCAAGACTCAAACCAGACATTCTCCCGGTCTACAAAAATACAGTACCCCTTGTCACCTAAAAAAATCTAAGGTATCTACCCTATGATTAAACATTTCCTACACACTTGCATTTTAGAACATACTGTTTCTCCCTACTGCACTCCAATTAATCCGTTCCCCAAACTCGATGGTACTGTCCGTTTTATACAAGACCTGAGAGCAATCAACAGACTAATTGTGCCTATTGCCCCTATGGTTCCTGATGTCGCCCAACTGTTGTCATCAATCCCAGCACAGGCAACTCATTTTTCTGTCCTCGATCTGCAGAATGCTTTCTTCTCGATCCCAGTGGACAAAGAGACCAGACTCCTTTTTTCTTTTTTCTTTGAGGGACTACAGTTAACCTGGTGTAGAATGCCCCAGGGGTATGCTGATTCACCAGTTGTGTTCAGCATTGTCCTCCAAGCCTTTTTACAATCATGGCACGCCCCCCAGGGTTCTGTTCTCCTACAATATGTTGATGATTTGTTACTGTGTAGTTTCTTTGAGGAGGCCTGCCTTGAGGATGGTGTTGTGAACAGGTTGAATATCTGGGTTTTGTTCTGCCAAAAGGGAAAAGGGAGTTTAGCACATCTAGAGTTCAGTCTGTAGCGGGCCTGGTCACCCCGCACGCCCGGAAGGAAATGCAATCTTTCTTGGGTATGATAAACTACTGCAGACAGTGGATTCCCGACTGCTCATAGAGATGCTACCCTATCAGGCAAACCAGATCTAATCAAATGGTCCTCATAAATGTACAAATCTTTTAATGACGAGTCCAGGGCTAGGCCTCCCAGATTACAATTTGCCTTTCCCCATGTATGCAAGAGACAATTGTAAAACCATGGCGGGTGTGCTGACACAATTTCACGGAGGCAAACTGTGTCCTTGTGCTTTTTTCTCAAAGGTGATGCCCGTCTCCGTACAGGGGATGCCGACATGTCTGCGAGCTCTTGCTGCCTGTGCTGTGATTGTTGAACTAGCTACCACCCTTACTTTAGGACATGACACTACCTTGTACACTTCTCATGATGTTATCTCTCTCAGGCCTACATACACAACAAATGTAAACACAACGGCTCTCTGGATATTAATTAATTCTACTAATTAATCCATCCTTGAAAATGGTGTATGCCTCCCCTACATCTGGCCCTGCCCCAATACTCAACACGCTAATTGGCCTGAAAATTCCTGATTATGTAATGCCGGATATACAAGGCCCGTCCTCTCTTCAGTGCCCATACCTGATGCTCCAGAAGTCTTTGTAGATGGGTCATGCACCCGCCTCAATTACAATGTTTACCATGCCGGTTATGCTATTGTCCAATTACCTGACAGTGTCCTCGAGGCCCAGTCCATCCCCTATCAGTCCGCACAAGCTGCAGAACTCATCGCCCTCACAGGAGCCTGTACACTTTTTGCTAATAAACCTGTCACCATTTACACTGACAGCAAATAGGCCCATGGCGTGGTTTGGGACCATAGAGTTATCTGGCAAAGAAGAGGCTTTGTCGCGGCAGATGGAAAGTCCATCTCCCACTCCTTGTCAATGATCTCTTACATGCATTTACCATACCATCACAATTAGCCATCATTCACTGCAGGGCACACACACATGGGACTGATCACATTTCAAAGGACAATGCTCTAGCAGACCACACCGTCAAACTGGCTGCTACACAACAACCTGCCTCACTGATGTTACCAGTTCTTACACCTCCTTCACTCAAAGACACACAACAACTTCTCTCTCTCCAGTCCTCTGTTCCCGAACAAGAGGAATATGATTGGTGTTATCCGATATTGCAGAAAAATCCTGTAACAGGATTGATCTACAAAGAGGGGAGACCATGCATACCCCAACACAGTGCCCCAGTTTTTATTGCTCATTTCCACGGAGTAGGCCACAACAGCATCTCCACCACACACACCCTCCTCTCCCAACACTTTTACATCTAAACAACTGGTAGACGACTACATCAAATGTTGCCTCGTATGTCTCAGAAACAACCCCAGAACACACCACTATGTACAACACCAACACCTGCAGTACCCTACAACACCTTTCACTGACCTACAAATTGACTACACCCACATACCAAAGGGAAAGGGTAAGCAAGAGTATGCCCTGGTTATCGTGGACATGTTCTCCAGATGGCCTGAAGTATTCCCTACCAAGAGAGAAGATGCAAAAACCACTGCACACATAAAACCACTGCACACATACTCACACAACACATCATCCCCCCCAATGGGGATTTCCACTTGTAATCGAGTCTGATCAGGGTACAGCTTTCACCTCTAAAAAAAAAAAATCCTTCTGGTAGAGTGGAAATTCCATATCCCCTACCACCCTTCAGAGTTCTAGGAAGCAACAGGGGGAGCATTATAAAATAAATAAAATGCTTCCCATCATATTAGCTGAAATTAGAATGACCCCACATAAGACCCTTGGCCTATCCCCCTTTGAAATCCTCATAGGTAGACCCTTCTCCACACCTTGGGCAAAGAAACCTTTAGTGACTCTAGAAGGTGACCTAGATCAAATCAGGAACCAATATGTCACACAACTTATTCAAACTCTGTCAGACATTGAGAACAAAATCTCTTTGAAGTCTCCTCTTTCTTTACAGGAACCAACTCATCCCTTCGAAGTGGGAGACCTAGTATTGGTCAAAGAACTGCGAGGAAAGAAGTCCCAGGCTGACTTTTCCTACGGTCCCCCGACCTCTGTGGTAGCAGTAACCCGCACAGCTGTACTCACCGACGATTCCCCTACCTGGATCCATGCCACTAGGATCAAGCTGTACCAGAAGAAAGCAGTGAAAGGGGTAATAACGGGGGCAGACAGCTCTGACCTGAAGATCCAACCAGAGGTACTAACGGGAGCAGACAGCCCTGACCTGAAGACCCAACCAGAGGTTCTAACGGGGGGCAGACAGCCCTGACCTGAAGACCCAACCAGAGGTACTAACGGGGGCAGACAGCTCTGACCTCCATCTCCTAGCGAAGTTTGAAGAGTTCTGGAACCATGTGGAAAAAACGCTGCCTGGCACTCCCATCATGGTGAATAACCTTATTGACTTTATTGACTATTAGCTGCACTCAGGGGCAAGTAGGCAACACTTGGGAGGGCGGGATCCCTGTTCTGTGGTATAACTCCACATCCTCGAGTGCTGTTTCCTGGCTTATCCACCCCCCTCCCTGCCTAATGTACACATGGCCTACTATAGTAAGTGTTTACAGTGATAGGTATAGTACTGTTGATTGTTGCTTTCATTGCCATGTGTGTCCTCCCCTGTTTCTGAAAAATCCTTTCTAACAGTGTAAGCGATCTTTCTATGTATCAATCCCTTCCCACAGGACGCTCTCCGGAAGCCTACAAATCTTGCGTGCAGCATTATAAGAACACTCGGAAATAGAACCATGTTATTTAAAAAAAATTATGGTTCTAAGAGGGGATTGAAAGGTTGTATCAGGGCATGCTGTGAGTTGTAGTTAGTGAAAGGCTGCACTAGAGTTCTCCTTTATTATTGTTTTCTTCTTTTTCTTCTTATCTCCTTCTTCTCGTTCTCAGTCTCCTCAAGGTCGTGTTCCTAATAAATTACATTTCCTGTAACTAAAGTTGCTTGCTAAAGAATTTCACTATCTGCTAATTGGCTAATTATGTACCCTGGGAAGAAGTATGTAAAATCAAAACAATGATATCACCTTTTAGAGGTGTCCACATTTTTATTTGTCAATGTAAATACGCTTTTTGCTCGTGGCCACATTTTAATTGGTCAATGTAAATACACCCTTTTGCCCTTTTTATACTGATGCTTAATGCAATAAAGTTAGAGTGTGTTCGCCATACTTGTCTGTTATCTTTTCCTATGAGGGATACACTCTCCTGGCGCCAGATAAGGTGACACAAACCAAGGTAGAACTAGACACTATATGCCAGGGGTATATAGTGAGGAGTAGCAGATCCTTTCATGTGGTGTGAGGTCTGTGCGTAGTGTGAGGCCTGTGTGTGGTGTGAGTCCTGTGTGTGGTGTGAGGCCTGTGTGTAGTGTGAGGCCTGTGTGTAGTGTGAGGCCTGTGTGTGGTGTGAGGACTGTGTGTGGTGTGAGACCTGTGTGTGGTGTGAGGCCTGTGTGTGGTGTGAGTCCTGTGTGTGGTGTGAGTCCTGTGTGTGGTGTGAGGCCTGTGTGTAGTGTGAGGCTGTGTGTGGTGTGATGCCTGTGTGTAGTGTTAGGTCTGTGTGTGGTGTGAGGCCTGTGTGTGGTGTTAGGCCTGTGTGTAGTGTGAGGCCTGTGTGTGGTGTGAGGCCTGTGTGTGGTGTGAGTCCTGTGTGTAGTGTGAGGCCTGTGTGTGGTGTGAGTCCTGTGTGTGGTGTGAGTCCTGTGTGTGGTGTGAGGCCTGTGTGTAGTGTGAGGCTGTGTGTGGTGTGATGCCTGTGTGTAGTGTTAGGTCTGTGTGTGGTGTGAGGCCTGTGTGTGGTGTGAGGCCTGTGTGTGGTGTGAGGCCTGTGTGTAGTGTTAGGTCTGTGTGTGGTGTGAGGCTGTGTGTGGTGTGATGCCTGTGTGTAGTGTGAGGACTGTGTGTAGTGTGAGGCCTGTGTGTAGTGTGAGGCCCTTGTTTAGTGTGAGGCCTGTGTGTGGTGTGAGGCCTGTGTGTAGTGTGAGTACTGTGTGTAGTGTGAGGTCTGTGTGTAGTGTGAGGTCTGTGTGTAGTGTGAGGCTGTGTGTAGTGTGAGGCCCGTGTGTGGTGTGAGGCCTGTGTGTGTGTAGTGTGAGGCCTGTGTGTGGTGTGAGTACTGTGTGTAGTGTGAGTACTGTGTGTAGTGTGAGGTCTGTGTGTAGTGTGAGGTCTGTGTGTAGTGTGAGGCTGTGTGTAGTGTGAGGCCCGTGTGTGGTGTGAGGCCTGTGTGTGGTGTGAGGCCTGTGTGTAGTGTGAGGCCTGTGTGTGGTGTGAGGCCTGTGTGTAGTGTGAGGCCTGTGTATAGTGTGAGTCCTGTGTGTAGTTTGCGGCTGTGAGGTGGAGATCAGGTTGTGATGTCTCTTACTTGTTAGGATGAAGCTTTGTCCTCTCTCTGGGAATCTCTGGAGCTGCGGTTGGAGTTCTGCTCTTGATCTCAGAGCTGACACTGAGCTGAAGCCTTTTTATCTCATTTTACCGGATTATTTCTGGAGATCTGGATGATTCTCTTCTCTATAGAGGATTTCTTCTCTTATGTTTTTCTTCTTATTTTTACCTGTGTAGATTTCTACTCTGAACAGAATCACCAGAGGAATCATTCTGCTTATATCTATCCTTTCATTTAACCCTATGTACTTCATGTTTATGTAAATTTTGCATTTTATTTACTTTACACCCAAATTACATATAAAAAAGGGGGATGGAGGTGGGGGTGACTGGTTTGGTACATATTTCCCATACATCCTTCTCCGTCTTCCTAGAAGTCTGGGAAGCTATTTAAATAATAATCTATAAAGTTTCTCCTGATAGAAAATCTGGTTCAGCTGAGTCTGCTTGAAGTTAATTTTGGTAGTATGAGGAGCTACCCTATCGTTTCTGGGCCGGTTGGTGGTATGACCATTAACTCTAAGCAAACCGCACCCTGGCGTCACAACATTCAAGGGTTAATACCACCAGACCCTGTAACATTACCTCAACACCCCAGACACCACAACTCTCCTGGTTCACCACAAGTCTTTTGGCATCTTAAGAACAGGATACGGGTGTGTGCCTTTAATTACTTTGCTATCCTGACCAACCGCAACGGAACAAACGGGTGTATACCATTATTGCAAGAGCCATAGTCCTCCCCCTATTCAGAAATGTGTTTTATAAACTGTCTGGGATTATCGCAAGTTGCGACTGAAATAGCGACCAAAAGTGTACGGGACTTTAATGTTGAAATTGTGCTTAGCTGAGGCATAAGAAAAAGTAAAGGGGGAGGTGAAGAAAACTGTATTATAGCCATGAAGCCATGCTGCGCTCTTCTCTACAAGTACCTGCAAGGGTTGAAAATCTTCCCGAAAAGCACGCAAAAATGTCCCGCACTAGTCCGCGACCTGCCCCTGGACATCAAGTAATTGTAACTATGCCGAAGTGGAACTGTTATCGTTTGCTTGTGTTTGCCGGGGGACATGAAGTCAGAGCTGCAATGATGAGGTCCTTCCTGCTGGCGGCCATCTTCTGGGAGCCCCATATAAAAGAAGCCACGCGGCCAGACCTCTACAGTTTTGAGAGGGCAGCAAGGTGTACAGAGATGGCGGAGCCCACCGCAACACGTGAAGAGAGTCCTAAGATGGCACCGAGACAGAGGAGTTGCCGCGGCCGCAGCGCAACTTTTTCAAGATCTTGCTGACCACTTGCAGCAGTTGTCTCTTGGGTCCGAGGAGGCCTACAACCTACCCCCACTACCGAGGATGACGAGTGGCTGGCTACCCCGAAAGGGGCATCAGCTGGGACATCAGGAACGGCATCACCGGTGAGACTGTCCCCTCACCACCAGACATGGGGATCCTGGGCCAAGATTCCGACTGAAGATTTGGACGTGAGTACTCCGGCTGAAGCCACCTTTTCTTCTTCATCCAGCCCAGAGAGAGAGGTCCCCTTTTCCCAAGTAACTTCAGCCCGTGCACGCCCACGGTCACCCCCTCTTTTGAAATAGGTTTTCGGCAATGAGCCTGCGTTGATTCAGTATATGTGGGACCACGTCCTTCCCTTGCCGGGGAAGACTCATCCACCGGTCCCCACAGCAGAGGCAGAAAGGGCCCGCAGGGAGGCTGAAATCTCCAATGTGATCGAAAAACTAAAGGCCCAGCACAGGGAGAGATATGGCCTGAAATGCCTCCCGTATGAACTCCATGTGGAACAGCAGAGCGACACAAAGAAATTAGAAGCGCTGTATATCCGCATGGTGGACTACCCACGAGAGGGAGAAGCACCCTTAGAGTGCCGAAGCACCACGGTGGTCAAGTTTGACAAGGCCAGAGGCTTCGGGACCCTCCTGGACTGCCGACAATCTTGGTCAACAGAAGGGCTGTTCAGCGGGACTACCTGCCCAAAGAGTATCACTCCCTGGAGAGAGGGGATGTTGTGGAATACACCCCAGTAAAGAGTCTGTGAGGTGAATGGGCTGCAGCAGTAAAAAGACCTAAGAATCCAACACAAATTCCCTTCACGTACTTCCCTTCAGACAACTGGGTCGCAGATCCCCACGGAATCGGACCGATGAGGCTGCCTAACACAGTCTGTGAAGAGGTGGAGTACAGAGAATCCATCATGGATCCTAAATATATGTAGAGATCCTATTCTTCTACAGCAGCTTTAACAGAAGATGTGCCCAGGCCTACTCCCTCTGAGGAGGTGAGACCTAAACAACGGGCACAACATATGTGCCCAGGCCTACTCCCCCTCAGGTTTAGCTGAAATGGTTTTTGGGGGGCATGTCAGATTCAAATAGCCCCTATGGTGCCACGACAGCAAAAAAAACACATGGTATACTATTCTGGAAACTACACCCCTCAAGGAACGTAACAAGAGGTACAGTGAACCATAACACCCCACATGTGTTTGACGACTTTAACGTTGGATGTGTAAATGATTTCTTTTTTTCACTAAAATGCTGGTTTTCCCCCAAATTTTATATTTTTACAAGGGGTAATAGAATAAAATGCCCCCCCCCAAAAAAATTTGTAACCCCATCTCTTCTTACTATGGAAATACCCCATGTGTGGATGTCAAGTGCACTGCGGGCGCACTACAATGCTCAGAAGAGAAGAGGCCACATTAGGCTTTTGGAAAGCAAATTTTGCTGAAATAGTTTTTGGGGGGCATTTCCTATTTAGGAAGCCCCTTTGGTGCCAGGACAGCAAAAATAAAAAACCACATGGCATACTTTTTTGGAAACTACACCCCTCAAGGAACTTAAAAAGGGGTACAGTGAACCTTAACACCCCACAGGTGTTTGACAACTTTTTGTTAAAGTTGGATGTGTAAATTATTTTTTTTCACTAAAATGCAGTTTTTTCAAGGGGTAAAAGGAGAAAATGTCCCCCAAAATTTGTAACCCTATCTCTTCTGAATATGGAAATACCCCAAATGTCGACGTTAAGTGCACTGCGGGCGCACTTCAATGCTCAGAAGAGAAGGATTCACAGTTGGCTTTTGGAAAATTTTGCTGAAATGGTTTTTGGGGGTCATGTCCCATATAGGAAGGCCATATGGTGCCAGGACAGCATAAAAAAAAACACATGGCATACTATTTTAGAAACTACACCCCTCAAGTAAAGTAACAAGGGGGACAGTGAACCTTAACACCTCACATGTGTTTTGACGACTTTTCGTTTAATTTGGATGTGAAAATGATTTTTTTCCACTAAAATGCTGGTTTCCCCCCAAATTTTAAATTTTTACAAGGGGTAATCGGATAAAGTGCCCCGCAAAATTTGTAACCCCATCTCTTCTGAGTATGGAAATACACCATGTGTGGACGTCAAGTGCACTGCGGGCGCACTACAATGCTCAGAAGAGAAGGAGTCACATTTGGCTTTTGGAAAGCAAATTTTGCTGAAATGGTTGAGGGGCATGTCCCATTTAGGAAGCTCCTATGGTGCCAGGATAGCAAAAAAAAAAAAAAAAAAAATATGGCATACTATTTTGGAAAATACACCCCTCAAAGAACTTAACAAGGGGTAAAGTGAACCTTAACACCCCACAGCTGTTTGACGACTTTTCGTTAAAGTTGGATGTGTAAATGATTTTTTTTTTCACTAAAATTCTGGCTTTCCCCTATATTTAACATTTTTACAAGGGGTAATAAGATAAAATGCCCCACACAATTTGTAACCCCTTCTCTTCTGAGTATGGAAATACCCCTTGTGTGGACGTCAAGTGCACTGCGGGCACACTACAATGCTCAGAAGAGAAGGAGTCCCATTTGGCTTTTGGAAAGCAAATTTTGCTGAAATGGTTTTTGGGGGCCATGTTCCATTAAGGAAGCCCCTATGGTGCCAGGACAGCATAAAAAAAACCACATGGCATACTATTTTGGAAACTACACCCCTCAAGTAAAGTAACAAGGGGGGCAGTGAACCTTAACACCTCACATGTGTTTGACGACTTTTCGTATAATTTGGATGTGCAATTGATTTTTTTCCACTAAAATGCTGGTTTTCCCCCAAATTTAACATTTTTACAAGGGGTAATCGGATAAAATGCCACGCAAAATTTGTAACCCCATCTCTTCTGAGTTTGGAAATACACCATGTGTTGACGTCAAGTGCACTGCCGGCGCTTTACAATGCTCAGAAGAGAAGGAGTCACATTTGGCTTTTGGAAAGCAAATTTTGCTGAAATGGTTTTTGAGGGGCATGTCCCATTTAGGAAGCCCCTATGGTGCCAGGATAGCAAAAAAAAAAAAAAAAAAAAAAACACATGGCATACTATTTTGGAAACAACACCCCTCAAGGAACTTAACAAGGGGTACAGTGAACCTTAACACCCCACCGGTCTTTGACGACTTTTTGTTAAAGTTGGATGTGTAAATGATTTTTTTTTCAATAAAATTCTGGTTTTCCCCCAAATTTTACATATGTGCAAGCGGTAATAGGATAACATGCTGCCCAAAATTTGTAACTCCATCTCTTCTGAGTGTGGAAATACCCCATGTGTGGACATCAAGTGCACTGCGGGCACACTACAATGCTCAGAAGAGAAGGAGTCACATTTGATTTTTTTTTCAATAAAATGCTGGTTTTCCCCCAAATTTTACATTTTTACAAGGGGTAATAAGATAACATGCCCCCCAAAATTTGTAACCCCATCTCTTCTGAGTATAGAAATACCTCATGTGTGGACTTCAAGTGCACTGCGGGCGCTCTACAATGCTCAGAAAAGAAGAAGTCACATTTGACTTTTGGAAAGCAAATTTTGCTGAAATGGTTTTTGGGGGCATGTCAAATTTAGGAAGCCCCTATGGTGCCAGGACAGCAAAAAATAGAAACCACATGGCATACAGTATTTTGGAAACTACACCCCTCAAGGAACGTAACAAGGGGGACAGTGAGCCTTAGCACCGCACAGGTGTTTGACGACTTTTCATGAAAGATGGATGTGTAAATGATTTTTTTTGTCAACAAAATGCTGGTTTTCCCCCAAAATTTTACATTTTTACAAGGGGTAATGGGATAAAATGCTGCACAAAATTTGTAACCCCATCTCTTCTGAGTATGGAAATACCCCATGTGTGAACATCAAGTGCACTGTGGGCGCACTACAATACTCAGAAGAGAAGGACTCACATTAGGCTTTTGGAAAGCAAATTTAGCTGAAATGGTTTTTGGGGGGGGGGCTTGTCCTATTTAGGAAGCCCGTGTGGTGCCAAGGCAGAAAAAAAAACACATGGCATACTATTTTGGAAACTACACCCCTCAAGGAGGGGGACAGTTAACCTTAACACCCCACATGTGTTTGACGACTTTTCGTTAAAGTTGGATGTGTAAATGTTTTTTTTCCACTAAAATGCTGGTTTTCCCCCAAATTTTACATTTTTCAAGGGGTAATAGGATAAAATGCCCTGCAAAATTTTTTCCCCATGTCTTCTGAGTATGGAAATAGCCCATATGTGGACTTCAAGTGCACTGCAGGCGCACTACAATGCTCAGAAGAGAAGGAGTCACATTTGGCTTTTGTAAAGCAAATTTTGCTGAAATGTTTTTTTGAGGCAAGTCCCATTTAGGAAGCCCCTATGGTGCCAGGACAGCAAAGAAAACCGACACGGCATACTATTCTGGAAACTACACCCCTCAAGGAACGTAACACCTTAACACCCCACAGTGAACCTTAACACCCCACATGTGTTTGACGACTTTTCGTTAAAGTTGGATGTGTAAATGATTTATTTTCACTAAAATGCAATTTTTTTCCCAAATTTGAAATTTTTACAAGGGGTAATAGGAGAAAATGTCCCCCAAAATTTGTAACCCAATTTCTTCTGAGTATGGAAATACCCCATGTGTGGACTTCAAGTGCACTGCGGGCTCACTACAATGCTCAGAAGAGAAGGAGTCACATTTGGCTTTTGTAAAGCAAATTTTGCTGAAATGTTTTTTTTGGGCAAGTCCCATTTAGGAAGCCCCTATGGTGCCAGGACAGAAAAGAAAACTGACATGGCATACTATTTTGTAAACTACACCCCTCAAGGAACGTAACACCTTAACACCCCACAGTGAAACTTAACACCCCACATGTGTTTGATGACTTTTCGTTAATTTTGGATGTGTAAATGCTGTTTTTTTTTCACAAAAATGCTGGTTTTCTCCCAAATTTTACATTTTTACAAGGAGTAATAGGACAAAATGCCCCCCAAAATTTGTAACCCCATATCTTCTGAGTATGGAAATACCCGATGCGTGGACGTCAAGTGCACTGCAGGCGCACTTCAATGCTCAGAAGAGAAGTCACATTTGGCTTTTGGAAAGCAAATTTTGCTGAAATGTTTTTTGGGGGGCATGTCCCATTTAGGAAGCCCCTATGGTGCCAGGACAGCTACAAAAAACCACATGGCATACTAATTTGGAAACTACACCCCTCAAGGAATGTAACAAGGGGGACATTGAACCTTAACACCCCGCATGTGTTTGATGACTTTTCATTAAAGTTGGATGTGTAAATGAATTTTTTTTCACTAAAATGCAGTTTTTTCCCCCAAATTTTTTATTTTTACAAGGGGTAATAGGAGAAAATGTCCCCCAAAATTTGTAACCCAATTTCTTCTGATTATGGAAATACCCCATGTGTGGACGTCAAGTGCACTGCGGGCGCACTACAATGCTCAGGAGAGGAGTCACATTTGGCTTTTGGAAAGCAAATTTTGCTGAAATGGTTTTTGGGGCCATGTCCCATTTAGGAAGCCTCTATGGTGCCAGGACTGCAAACAAAACACATGGCATAGTATTTTGGAAACTGCACCCCTCAAGGAACCTTACAAGCCATCCAGTGAACATTAACACCCCACAGGTGTTTGATGACTTTTCGTTAAAGTTGGATGTATTAATGATTTTTATTTCCACTAAAATGCAGTTTTTCCCCAAATTTTACACTTTTACAAGGGGTAATAGGAGAAAATATCCCCCAAAATTTGTAACCCCATTTCTTCTGAGTATGGAACTACCCCATATTTGGACGTCAAGTGCACTGCAGGCGCACTTCAATGCTCAGAAGAGAAGTCACATTTGGCTTTTGGAAAGCAAATTTTGCTGAAATGTTTTTTGGGGGGCATGTCCCATTTAGGAAGCCCCTATGGTGCCAGGACAGCTACAAAAAACCACATGGCATACTAATTTGGAAACTACACCCCTCAAGGAATGTAACAAGGGGGACAGTTAACCTTAACACCCCACATGTGTTTGACGACTTTTCGTTAAAGTTGGATGTGTAAATGTTTTTTTTTCCACTAAAATGCTGGTTTTCCCCCAAATTTTACATTTTTCAAGGGGTAATAGGATAAAATGCCCTGCAAAATTTTTTTCCCCATCTCTTCTGAGTATGGAAATAGCCCATATGTGGACTTCAAGTGCACTGCAGGCGCACTACAATGCTCAGAAGAGAAGGAGTCACATTTGGCTTTTGTAAAGCAAATTTTGCTGAAATGTTTTTTTGAGGCAAGTCCCATTTAGGAAGCCCCTATGGTGCCAGGACAGCAAAGAAAACCGACACGGCATACTATTCTGGAAACTACACCCCTCAAGGAACGTAACACCTTAACACCCCACAGTGAACCTTAACACCCCACATGTGTTTGACGACTTTTCGTTAAAGTTGGATGTATTAATGATTTTTATTTCCACTAAAATGCAGTTTTTCCCCAAATTTTACACTTTTACAAGGGGTAATAGGAGAAAATATCCCCCAAAATTTGTAACCCCATTTCTTCTGAGTATGGAACTACCCCATATTTGGACGTCAAGTGCACTGCAGGCGCACTTCAATGCTCAGAAGAGAAGTCACATTTGGCTTTTGGAAAGCAAATTTTGCTGAAATGTTTTTTGGGGGGCATGTCCCATTTAGGAAGCCCCTATGGTGCCAGGACAGCTACAAAAAACCACATGGCATACTAATTTGGAAACTACACCCCTCAAGGAATGTAACAAGGGGGACATTGAACCTTAACACCCCGCATGTGTTTGATGACTTTTCATTAAAGTTGGATGTGTAAATGACTTTTTTTTTACTAAAATGCAGTTTTTTTCCCCAAAATTTTTTATTTTTACAAGGGGTAATAGGAGAAAATGTCCCCCAAAATTTGTAACCCAATTTCTTCTGATTATGGAAATACCCCATGTGTGGACGTCAAGTGCACTGCGGGCGCACTACAATGCTCAGGAGAGGAGTCACATTTGGCTTTTGGAAAGCAAATTTTGCTGAAATGGTTTTTGGGGCCATGTCCCATTTAGGAAGCCTCTATGGTGCCAGGACAGCAAAAAAAACACATGGCATAGTATTTTGGAAACTGCACCCCTCAAGGAACGTAACAAGCCATCCAGTGAACATTAACACCCCACAGGTGTTTGATGACTTTTCGTTAAAGTTGGATGTATTAATGATTTTTATTTCCACTAAAATGCAGTTTTTCCCCAAATTTTACACTTTTACAAGGGGTAATAGGAGAAAATATCCCCCAAAATTTGTTACCCCATTTCTTCTGAGTATGGAACTACCCCATATTTGGACGTCAAGTGCACTGCGGGCGCACTACAATGCTCAGAAGAGAAGTCACATTTGGCTTTTGGAAAGCAAATTTTGCTGAAATGTTTTTTGGGGGGCATGTCCCATTTAGGAAGCCCCTATGGTGCCAGGACAGCAAAAAAAACATGGCATACTATTTTGGAAACTACACCCCTCAAGGAATGTAGCAAGGTGGACATTGAACCTAATCACCCCACATGTGTTTGATGACTTTTCATTAAAGTTGGATGTGTAAATGATTTTTTTTCCACTAAAATGCTGGTTTTCCTCCAAATTTTACATTTTTCAAGGGGTAATCAGATAAAATGCCCTGCAAAATTTTAATCCCCATCTCTTCTGAGTATGGAAATACCCCATGTGTGGACTTCAAGTGCACTGCGGGCTCACTACAATGCTCAGAAGAGAAGGAGTCACATTTGGCTTTTGTAAAGCAAATTTTGCAGAATTTTTTTTGGGGGGCAAGTCCCATTTAGGAAGCCCCTATGGTGCCAGGACAGCAAAGAAAACCGACATGGCATACTATTTTGGAAACTACACCCCTCAAGGAACGTAACACCTTAACACCCCACAGTGAACTTTAACACCCAACGTGTGTTTGATGACTTTTCGTTAATTTTGGATGTGAAAATGATGTTTTTTTTTCACAAAAATGCTGGTTTTCTCCCAAATTTTACATTTTTACAAGGGGTAATAGGATAAAATGCCCCCCAAAAATTGTAACCCCATATCTTCTGAGCATGGAAATACCCCATGTGTGGACGTCAAGTGCACTGCAGGCGCACTTCAATGCTCAATGGCATACTATTTTGGAAACTACACCCCTCAAGGAACGTAACAAGGGGGACATTGAACCCTAACACCTCACATGTGTTTTTTCCCCCCAAAATTTTACATTTTTACAAGGGGTAATAGGAGAAAATGTCCCCTAAAATTTGCAACCCAATTTCTTCTGATTATGAAAATACCCCATGTGTGGACGTCAATGGCACTGTGGGCGCACTACAATGCTCAGAAGAGAAGGAGTCACATATGGCTTTTGGAAAGCAAATTTTCATTAAATGGTTTTTGGGGGGTTTGTCCCATTTAGAAAGCCTCTATGGTGCCAGGACAGCAAAAAAATAAAAAACACATGGCATAGTATTTTGGAAACTACACCACTCAAGGAACATAACAAGGGGTCCAGTGAACCTTAACACCCCACATGTGTTTGGCTCTTGGAAATGTTTTACGGGAGTCTTTTCCCATTTAGGAAGCCCCTATGATGCCAGGATAGCAAAAAAAAAAAAAAATAACCACATGGCATACTATTTTGGAAACTACACCCCTCAAGGAACGTAACAAGAGGTTCAGTGAACCTTAACACCCCACAGGTGTTTGACGACTTTTCGTTAAATTTGGATGTGTAAATTATATATTTTTCACTAAAAGGATGGTTTTCCCCTAAATGTTTTATTTTTGTAAGGGTTAATAGGATAAAATTCCCCCCAAAGTGTGTCACCCCATCTCTTCTGAATATGGAAATGTCCCCCAAAATTTGCAACCCAATTTCTTCTGATTTTGGAAATACCCCATGTGTGTACGTCAAGGGCACTGCGGGCGCACTACAATGCTCAGAAAAGAAGGAGTCACATTTGGCTTTTGGAAAGCAAATTTTGCTGAAATGGTTTTTGGGGGGCATGTCCTATTTAGGAAGCCTCTATGGTGCCAGGACAGCAACAATAAAAAAACACATGGCATACTATTTTGGAAACTACACCCCTCAAAGAACGTAACAAGGGGGTCAGTGAACCTTAACACCACACATGTGTTTGACGACTTTTCGTTAAAGTTGGATGTGTAAATGATTTTTTTTTTCACTAAAATGCTGTTTTTTTCAACAAATTTTTAATTTTTACAAAGGGTAATAGGAGAAAATGTCCATCAAAATTTGTAACCCCATCTCTTCTGAGTATGGAAATACCGCATGTGTGGACGGCAAGTTCACTGCGGGCGCACTACAATGCTCAGAAGAGAAGAAGTCACATTTGGCTTTTGGAAAGCAAATTTCACTGAAAAGGTTTTTGGGGGGCATGTCCCATTTAGGAAGCCTCTATGGTGCTAGGACAGCAAAAAAAAAAACATGGCATAGTATTTTGGAAACTAGACCCCTCAAGGAACGTAACAAGGGGTCCAGTGAACCTTAACACTCCACAGGTGTTTGCCGACTTTTCGTTAAATTTGGATGTGTAAATTATTTTTTTTCCACTAAAATGCAGTTTTTTCAACAAATTTTACATTTTTACAAGGTGTAATAGGAGAAAATGTCCCCCAAAATGTGTAAACCAATTTCTTCTGATTATGGACATACCCCATGTGTGGACATCAAGTGCACTGCTGGCGCATTACAATGCTCAGAAGAGAAGGAGTCACATTTGGCTTTTGGAAAGCAAATTTTGCTGAAATGGTTTTTGGGGGGCATGTCCCATTTAGGAAGTCCCTATGGTGCCAGGACAACAAAAAAAAAAAAAAAAAAAACACATGGCATAGTATTTTGGAAACTACACCCCTCAAGGAACGTAACAAGGGGGACAGTGAACCTTAACACCTCACATGTGTTTGACGACTTTTCGTTGAAGTTTGATGTGCAAATGATTTTTTTTTCACTAAAATGCTGATTTTCCCCCAAATTTTACATTTTTACAAGGGGTAGTAGGATAAAATGCCCCCCAAAATTTGTAACCCCATCTCTTCTGAGTATGGTAATACCCCAAGTGTGAACGTCATGTGCACTGCGGGGGCACTACAAAACTCAGAAGAGAAGGAGTTAAATTTGGCTCTTGGAAAGCAAATTTTGCTGAAATGGTTTTTGGGGGACATTTTCCATTTAGGAAGCCCCTAAGGTGCAAGGATAGTAAAAAAAAATAAAAAAAAACACATGGCATAGTATTTTGGAAACTACACCCCTCAAGAAACGTAACAACGGTTACAGTGAACCTTAACACCCCACAGCTGTTTGACGACTTTTCCTTAAAATTGGATGTATAAATGATGTTTTTTTTTTTCACTAAAATGCTGGTTTTCCCCAAATTTTACATTTTTACAAGAGGTAATAAGATAAAATGCCCCCCAAAATTTGTAACCCCATCTCTTCTGAGTATGGAAATACCGCATGTGTGGACGGCAAGTTCACTGCGGGCGCACTACAATGTTCAGAAGAGAAGAAGTCACATTTGGCTTTTGGAAAGCAAATTTGGCTGAAATGGTTTTTGGGGGGCATGTCCCATTTAGGAAGCCCCTATGGTGCCAGGACAGAAAAAAAAAAAACACATGGCATAGTATTTTGGAAACTGCACCCCTCAAGGAACGTAACAAGGGGGACAGTGAACCTTAACACCTCACATGTGTTTGACGACTTTTCGATAAAGTTTGATGTGCAAATGATTTTTTTTCACTAAAATGCTGTTTTTTCCCCCAAATTTAATTTTTTTTTACAAGGGGTAGTAGGAGAAAATGTCCCCCAAAATTTGTAACCCTATTTCTTCTGAGTATGGAAATACTTCATGTGTGGACGTCAATTGCACTTCGGACGCACTGCAATGCTCAGAAGAGAAGGAGTCACATTTGGCTTTTGAAAAGCAAATTTTGCTGAAAAGGTTTTTGGGGGGCATGTCCCATTAGGAAGCCCCTGTGGTGCCAGGACAGCAAAAAAAAAAAAAACACATGGCATAGTATTTTGGAAACTACACCCCTCAAGGAACGTAACAAGAGGGACAGTGAACCTTAACACCCCACAGGTGTTTGACGACTTTTCGTTAAAGTTGGTTGTGCAAATCATTTTTTTTTTCACTAAAATGCTGGTTTTCCCACAAATTTTACATTTTTACAAGGGGTAATAGGATAAAATGCCCCCCAAAATTTGTAACCCCATCTCTTCTGAGTATGGTAATACCCCAAGTGTGAACGTCACGTGCACTGCGGGGACACTACAAAACTCAGAAGAGAAGGAGTTAAATTTGGCTCTTGGAAAGCAAATTTTGCTGAAATGGTTTTTGGGGGACATTTTCCATTTAGGAAGCCCCTAGGGTGCAAGGACAGTAAAAAAAAAAAAAAATACATGGCACAGTAATTTGGAAACTACACCCCTCAAGAAACGTAACAATGGTTACAGTGAACCTTAACACCCCACAGCTGTTTGACGACTTTTCGTTAAAGTTGGTTGTGCAAATGATTTTTTTTTTCACTAAAATGCTGGTTTTCCTCCAAATTTTACATTTTTACAAGGGGTAATAGGATAAAATGTCCCCAAAAATTTGTATCCCCATCTCTTCTGAGTATGGAAATACCCCATGTGTGGACGTCAAGTGCACTGCGGGCGCACTACAATGCTCAGAAGAGAAGGGGTCACATTTGGCTTTTGGAAAGCAAATATTGCTGAAATGTTTTTTTGTGGCATGTCCCATTTAGGAAGCCCCTATGGTGCCAGGACAGCAAAGAAAACCCAAATGGCATACTATTTTGGAAACTACACCCTTCAAGGAATGTAACAAGGGGGACAGTGAACCTTAACACCCCACAGGTGTTTGACGACTTTTCGTTAAATTTGGTTGTGCAAATCATTTTTTTTTTCACTAAAATGCTGGTTTTCCCCCAAATTTTACATTTTTACAAGAGATAATAAGATATAATGCCCCCCAAAATTTGTAACCCCATCTCTTCTGAGTATGGAAATACCGCATGTGTGGACGACAAGTTCACTGCGGGCGCACTACAATGCTCAGAAGAGAAGAAGTCACATTTGGCTTTTGGAAAGCAAATTTCGCTGAAATCGTTTTTGGGGGGCATATCCCATTTAGGAAGCCCCTATGGTGCAAGGACAGCAAAAAAAAAAAAAGCACATGGCATACTATTTTGGAAACTACACCCCTCAAGGAACGTAACAAGGGGGACAGTGAACCTTAACACCCCACAGGTGTTTGATGACTTTTCATTAAAGTTGGATGTGTAAATGATTTTTTTCTATCGGCTCCATTGGGGGACACAAACCGTGGGAGTATGCTGCTGTTTCTAGGAGGTATGACACTATGGCAACAAAGAAGTCGGCTCCTCCCAGCAGGATATACCCGCCTCCAGGCCCTGAGATGATCAGTTTAAGCTTAGTGTCTGAAGGAGGTGAACATGGTCTGGATTTCTCCAGACCAGGTCTTATGTTTTATTATTTTCCTAGTTAGGGAATGTGTTAGTTTTTTATTCCATTTTCTTTCATGTTTTCAGGTGGGGACTCAGGAACTGCGGCTCTCCGTTTCCCCATTGCGAGTAAGGGGGCACAGACATTTTCTCATGGGTCCAATGGGGCTGGCCTGGGCAGGGGGTCCTTTATTACTGGGGGGAGCAGTGGCAGTTTGGAAGGGGCACAACTCTCTACACTTTATTCATATATATGTGTGTGTGTGTGTGTGGAACGTCTGTGTGTGTGTTTTAACATTGAAGCGGCTGACAGCCGCGGCGTTCTCTATGCGGGCGCTCTGAGTGCCGGTTTACTTTCACTTTCGGCAGAGGCTGCTGCCGGCGGCGTCTAGTCCGCTCAGTTCCCTTCGAGCCCACATGCATTCGCATGTGCACTCGGGGCAAGGAGCGGGCGCCATTACAGACTTCTTATTAATGCTTATTTATGAAGCTTCTCTGGGCGCGAACTGTACACCAATCAGCATTGTGCACGCGATTGGTGGCAGGGGCCAATCAGCGGTGCCTCCTGCTCCTAACACGCCCCTCACTTGCTATTGGCCGGCATTTCTCCTCTTCGAGTCCCGGGGTGGGACAGAGTGTTACAGTGTTGTGGTTTAATTTTTTAAATAGGACCATTGCGGTATATGGGGATCTCAAGGCATGTGAAACAGTAAGATAAGCAGACTGTATCAGCAACACAGTGCAATGGAACACAGTCTTGGGTGAGAGAGGCCCAGAACTGCCTCCCTCTAAACAGTTAACTGGAGTGTTAGCCACTCCTTTACTCTGTTAATACTGTAACTCTAAACTGTCTGGTTTTGCTGAACCACTTGTTCTGCCTGCTCCAATGCTCCCCCAGACCCCCCTGCTACTCTACCCTGGTTGTTCTTCCCAACCTAGTGCGTTAAACCGCCCCTCCAGCCTGGGTTCCCTCCCTCTCCCAGTCTATATTCGACTTGGCTCAGGTCTCCCGTTATGTGGTGACTGCCTTGGAGAGGCCCTCCCTACACCGGCCCTCCGGAGGGTCCCGCTCTCCCCCTATTCTGACACTCTCGCAGCATCATAGAGGTGTGTCATCTGACTCATCCCTCGAGTCTTCTGGCAGGCACGGGCGCTCCCCTCGCAGGAGGGGACCTGTAGCAAGCGTAGCTCCTCTAGAGAATGCTCCCAGGGTGCTCTCCAGACCTGCGTACCAGGTCAGTCTCTCTCTCTCTCTCTCTCTCTCTCTTCCATGGCTCCCTCACACTTTCCCATTCACCTGGAGAACTTGTGGAAGAAGTTTATGATTCGGCCTCCAACTCAGAGGACCGCACGGATGTGCCTAATGTGGTGTACTCATTGGTTGTGGCCTTAAGAGACACCATCCAGCTAAAGGACCCAGGAACTTCAGACGTGGTCCAGAAGTTTCCTTTCATTGTGGCTGACCTCTTCCAGGGCTGCCTCACCTCGTTCCCATTCACCTGAAGAACTTGTGGATGAGGTTTCTGATTCGGCCTCCGACTCAGAGGACTGCACGGAAGTGCTTGTTGTGGTGTACTCATTGGTTTCGGCCATAAGAGACACCTTCCAGTTAAAGTACCCAGGAACTTCAGACGTGGCTCCAGAAGTCTCCTTTCTTTGTGCCCGACAGGCACTCAAGACTTTCAGCTCTCATGCTGAATTTTACGCCCTGCTGGTATCCGCCTGAAGTCATCCTGAAAAGAAGTTTCAGGAAACGAAGAAGGTTCAAGCGCGGTATTCCTTTACCAAGGACCTCATTGCTCAGTGGACCCCCTCTCCAACTGTGGATCCGCCGGTCTCCCGCCTCTCTAAGGCACCTACCCGGCCTTTGGCTGATGTGGCGGCCTTCAAGGATCCAGCGGACATGAAGGTGGATACTTTGGCAATCCCATGAGGCAGCAGGTTCTTCCTGCTTTTGCTTCTGCCAGGGTGTCAACGGCCCTTTTAGTATGGTCTTCCAACTCCGCCAGGGTAGTCTTCAAGATCCCTCCGGAGGATTTATTTAATCTAGCTCTCCGATGCTCCGCAGCCAGAGATTTTTTCTGTGTTCTGCTTCCATGTGCAGCCACTTTGCTGCCTTTACCCCAAGCTACCTGGTAGCCACCGTCCCTGCATGTGGCTTTAAGCCTGGAATGCAGATGCCACCTTCAAGAAGTGAGGCGACGGGCGGAAAAAGAGTTCTTTATTACCTCTGGTAAGACTCACGGAACCGCTTCCGTCGTAAGTCCTCCTTCCGGTTCTGCGGACCTTTGGTACCAACAAAGGGTACCAACAAAGGGTCCAGCCAGGCGCCTTCATGGGAAGAGGGCTCCTCTTTTCGATCTCATTCCTCCCAGAGGTTGGCTATCCATTCCGGCCGTTTGGCGGCCCCATCAGGCACCCGTAGGCCTTCCTCGGCCTGAAGGGTCCCCCCCCCCACCCGTCAACCTCTATCGGGTGGTTGGTCGCCTCTTTCCCGCCGGGATGCCTGGACATGCAGCTTCAGGGGAACGTTTTCGAGGTTTATTCCTACCTCTCTGTGGTCCCCAAGAAAGGCGTTTCTGTTTGCCCAGTCTTGGTTCTCGAGTATCTCAGCCAGCATCTTTTGTTCCATCCCGAATGGAGTCTCTCCGTTCGGTGCTGGCGTCCATGGTTCAAAGGGAGTTTTCGTTCCTCGGTGGACATCAGGATGCCTGCCTCCACATCTCATTGTTTCCAGGTCATCAGCGGTACCTCCGCTCTGCAGTTCTGGATGGTCATTTTCTATTGTGGCTATCCATTTCGGGGGACAGTGAACCTAACACCCCACATGTATTTTACGACTTTTCGTTAAAGTTGGATGTGTAAATTTTTTTTTCACTAAAATGCAGTTTTTCCCCCCAAATTTTACATTTTTACAAGAGCTAAAAGGAGAAAATGTCCCCTAAATTTTGTAACCCTATTTCTTCTGAGTATGGAAATATCAAAATGGTGTGTGTGGACGTCAAGTGCACTGCGGGTGCACTACAATGCTCAGAAGAGAAGGAGTCCCATTTGGCTTTTGGAAAGCAAATTTAGCTGAAATTGTTTTTGGGGGGCAAAAGAACAGGACAGCAAAAGAAAAAAACAGTTTGATGACTTTTCATTAAAGTTGGACTTTTCATTAAAAATGTTTTTTTACAAGGGGTAATAGGAGAAAATATCCCCCAAATTGTGTAACCTCATCTCTTCTGAGTAGGGAACTACCCCATGTGTGGACTTTAAGTGCACTGCGGGCACACTACAATGCTCAGAAGAGAAGAAGTCCCATTTGGCTTTTGGAAAGCAAATTTTGCTCAAATGGTTTTTGGGGGGCATGTCACATTTAGGAAGCCCCTATGGTGCCAGGACAGCAAAAAAACACATGGCATACTATTCTGGAAACTACACCCCTCAAGGAACATAATATGGGGGACAGTGAGCCTTAATACCCCACATGTGTTTGACGACTTTTCGTTAAAGTTGGATGTGTAAATGATTTTTTTTTTCATTTTTCATTTTTACAAGGGATAAATACAGGACTTCCAAAGACCGGGATTTTCGGCGCTGACCACGGAGAAATGAACAAAGCCGAGGTAAAGGAATGGAGGTTTAATAGCAACGCGTTTCACCGCATGCACGGCTTCATCAGCCTGAAGAAGCCGGGCATGCGGTGAAACGCGTTGCTATTAAACCTCCATTCCTTTACCTGGGCTTTGTTCATTTCTCTGTGGTCAGCGCCTAAAATCCTGGTCTTTTGAAGTCCTGTATTTATTCCACATCTCTCAGGAAGACTGCAGACTACAGGATTGTGATCCTCAAATCACATGCGATCAGCATTGTTGTGTATGCCACTAGACAACTTAGCAGGGGGAGCACGGAAATTTTTCCTTCCCTTTTCCCCGCCCTCGTGCTGGCTTTACTCCACAGGGAGCGCCTTTCTTCTTTTCTATTTTTACAAGGAGTAATAGGAGAAAATGTCCCCCAAAATTTGTAACCCTATTTCTTCTGAGTATTGAAATACCCCATGTGTGGACGTCAAGTGCACTGCGGGCACACTACGATGCTCAGAAGAGAAGGAGTCACATTTGGCTTTTGGATAGCAAATTTTGCTGAAATGGTTTTTGGGGGGCATGTCCCATTTAGGAAGCCCCTATAGTGCCAGGATAGCAAAAAAAAAAAGCCACATGGCATACTATTTTGGAAACTACACCCTTCAAGGAAAGTAACAAGGGGTACAGTGAACCTTAACACCCCACAGGTATTTGATGACTTTTCGTTAAATTTGGATGTGTAAATTATATTTATTTCACTAAAATGCAGTTTTCCCCGCAAATTTTAAATATTTACAAGGGGAAATAGGATAAAATGCCCCCCAAAATATGTCACTCCATCTCTTCTGAGTATGGAAATACCCCATGTGTGGACGTCAAGTGCACTACGGGCGCACTACAATGCTCAGAAGAGAAGGAGTCACATTTGGCTTTTGGAAAGCAAATTTTGCTGAAATGGTTTTTGGGGGGCATGTCCCATTTAGGAAGCCTCTATGGTGCCAGGCCAGCAAAAGAAAAACACATGACCTACTATTTTGGAAACTACACCCCTCAAAGGTACGTAACAAGGGGGACAGTGAACCTTAACAACCCTTATGTGTTTGACGACTTTTCGTTAAAGTTAGATGTGTAAATGATTTTTTTTCACTAAAATGCAGTTTTTTCCCCCAAAATTTTACATTCTTACAAGGGGTAATAGGAGAAAATGTCCCCCAAAATGAGTAACCCTATTTCTTCTGAGTATGGAAATAGCAAAATGGCATGTGTGGACGTCAAGTGCACTGCGGGCGCACGAGAATTCTCAGAAGAAAAGGAGTCCCATTTGGCTTTTGGAAAGCAAATTTTGCTGAAATGGTTTTTGGGGGGCATGTCCCATTTAGGAAGCCCCTATGGTGCCAGGACAGCAAAAGAAAAAAACAGTTTGATGACTTTTCATTAAAGTTGGATGTATTAATGATTTTTCTTCCACTAAAATGTTTTTTCCCCAAATTTTACATTTTTACAAGGGGTAATAGGAGAAAATATCCCCCAAATTTTGTAACCTCATCTCTTCTGAGTATGGAACTACCCCATGTGTGGACGTCAAGTGCACTGCGGGCACACTACAATGCTCAGAAGAGAAGAAGTCCCATTTGGCTTTTGGAAAGCAAATTTTGCTCAAATGGTTTTTGGGGGGCATGTCCCATTTAGGAAGCCCCTATGGTGCCAGGACAGCAAAAAAAAAACACATGGCATAGTATTTTGGAAACTGCACCCCTCAAGGAACATTACAAGGGTGACAGTGAACCTTAACACCCCACAGGTGTTTGACGACTTTTGTTGAAGTTGGATTTGTAAATGATTTTTTTTTCACTAAAATGCTGGTTTTCCCAAAATTTTTTATTTTTTCAAGGGGTATTTGGTGAAAATGTCCCCCAAAATTTGTAACCCCATCTCCTCTGAGTATGGAACTACCCCATGTGTGGACGTCAAGTGAACAGCGGGCGCACTACAATGCTCAGAAGAGAAGAATTCACCTTTGGCTTTTGGAAAGCAAATTTTGCTGAAATGGTTTTTGGGGTGCATGTCCCATTTAGGAAGCCCCTATGGTGCCAGGACAGCAAAAAAACACATGGCATACTATTTTGGAAACTACCCCCCTCAAGGAACATAATATGGGGGACAGTGAGCCTTAATACCCCACATGTGATTGACGACTTTTCGTTAAAGTTGGATGTGTAAATTATTTTTTTTTTTACTAAAATGCTGGTTTTCCCCCAAATTTTTCATTTTTACAAGGGATAAATACAGGACTTCCAATTGATGCGCAGAAGGAAGACCCGGCAGAGGAACAAAATGAGCCATTTTAGAAAAACGATCAACGACCACCCAGATGACTGTATTATTGCGGGAAGGTGGCAGATCGGTGATGAAGTTCATACCAATATGGGACCATGACTGTTCAGGTACAGGTAAAGGAAGGAGGAGACCTGCCGGCTTCTGGCGTGGAGTCTTGTCACGGGCACAGGTAGTACAAGCCTGAACAAAATCAGTCACATCCTTCTGCAAGGTGGGCCACCAATAGTGTCTGGAAATCAACTGCTCCGACTTCTTGACACCAGCATGTCCGGCCAAAAGAGAAGAATGACCCCATTTAAGAATTTTGTGGCGAAGGCGTGGAGGTACAAAGGTCTTCAAAGAGTGATAGGAGCGGAGGAGTTGAGACACTCAGGAGGTATGATGTGCTGTGGAGGGGCTTCAGATTCGGAAACATCGGTGGAACGTGAATGTGCGTCAGCTCTAACGTTCTTGTCAGCTGGACGAAAATTAATTTCAAAATTGAAGCGGGCAAAAAACAATGTCCATCTAGCTTGGCGAGGATTTAATCGCTGGGCAGTCTGGAGACACGATAAATTTTTATGGTCCGTGTAAATGATGATGGGATGCAGGGACCCTTCTAAAAGATGTCTCCACTTCTCGAGTGCCAATTTAATAGCTAAAAGCTCACGATCTCCAATCGAATATTTTTTTTCTGCAGGAAAGAAGGTCTTGGAGAAAAAGCCACACGTGCGATTTTTCCCAGTAGTGGTCTTTTGAGTTAAAACGGCACTGGCACCAACAGAAGAAGCATCTACTTCAAGGATAAAGGCTTTGAGGGGTCAGGCCTGGACAGGTGCAGAAGCGAAGGCAGCCTTGAGCAGATTAAAGGACTACTCCGCCATAGATGGCCAGGACCTCGGGTTCGCGTCTTTTTTGGTCAATGCTACAATAGGTGCAACGATGGTGGAGAAGTGGGGAATAAATTGACGATAGTAATTAGCGAACCCGAGGAAGCGTTGGATAGCTCGCAATCCAGAGGGGCGTGGCCAATCCAGAACCGCAGAGAGTTTGACAGGATCCATTTGAAGGCCTTGGCTGGACACAATGTAACCCAAGAAAGGTAGACTACTGCGTTCAAAGAGACACTTTTCAATCTTAGCGTAAAGGTGATTTTTGCGTAGGCGCTGTAACACCTGACGGATATGGAGGCGATGTTCCTCAGGGTTAGAAGAAAAAATAAGAATGTCATCCAGGTAGACCACTACAAAAGTATATAGCAAGTCACGAAAAATCTCATTGATAAAGTCCTGGAAAACTGCTGGGGCGTTGCAAAGGCCGAAAGGCATGACAAGATACTCAAAATGTCCGTCACGGGTGTTGAATGCGGTTTTCCACTCGTCTCGTTCACATATACGGATAAGATTATAAGCCCCTCTTAGATCGAGTTTGGTAAAAATGTTCGCTCCCCGCAGACGGTCAAACAATTCAGAGATAAGGGGGAGTGGGTAACGGTTCTTAACGGTAATTTTATTTAAACCGCGGTAATCGATGCATGGGCGTAGGGTTCCATCTTTCTTAGCAACGAAGAAGAATCCTGCTCCAGCAGGAGACGAAGATTTTCTGACAAATCCTTTTTTTAGATTTTCTTGAATATACTCGGACATGGCTTGGGTCTCTTGGGCAGAGAGCGGATAAATCCTGCCACGCGGTGGAGAAGTACCAGGAAGCAAATCAATAGGGCAGTCAAAGGGTCTGTGTGGAGGTAAGACCTCTGCTTGCTTTTTACAAAAAACATCGGAAAAGTCCTGGTAGGCCTTAGGCAGGCCTGGCAGAGAAGAAGCGATGGTTACTTGACTGATGGGTAAGGTCTAAAGGCATCGCTGGTGACAGGTAGGACCCCAACTTCTAATGTCCCAAGAAGACCAGTCAAGAGTAGGAGAGTGGAGCTGGAGCCAAGGCAAGCCTAGTAGAACTTGAGAAGTACAGTTAGGAAGCACAAAAAATTCAATCTCCTCATGATGGAGGACACCTACGTTCATGCGCAAGGGCACTGTGCGATAGCACACGGTACAGTCCAGATTCTGTCCGCTGACAGAAGAAATGAAGAGAGGCTTGTCGAGACGGGTCACAGGGATGTTGAATCTGTTGACTAATGAGGCCTCAATGAAGTTACCTGTTGAACCTGAGTCCAGAAAGGCCACGGCAGAAAAGGCAGATTTAACATGCAAAGAAATCCGTACAGGAATAGTTAAGCGTGGAGAGGTAGAATCCACACCCAGTAACGCCTCTCCCACGTTCACTAGGTGCTTGCGTCTTCCCAGACGCGGAGGACGAATAGGACAGTCCTTCAGGAAATGCTCGGAGCTCGCACAGTAAAGGCAAAGGTTCTCATTCCTGCGGCGAGTCCTCTCAAATTGGGTCAGGCGAGACCGATCCACTTGCATAGCCTCCTCGGCGGAAGGCACAATCACAGGTTGCAGCGGATGCTGGAAGAGAGGTGTTGGGCGGGTAAACCGCCTGGTGTGAACGAGATCCTTTTCTTGGCGTAGCTCCTGTCGCCTTTCTGAAAAACGCATATCAATGCGGGTGGCCAAATGGATTAGTTCAGACAGGGTTGAGGGTATCTCTCGTGCGGCCAGAACATCTTTGATGTGGCTGGATAAACCCTTTTTGAAGGTCGCGCAGAGAGCCTCATTTTTCCAGGCTAATTCTGAGGCAAGAGTCCGGAACTGAATGGTGTAATCGCCCACTGTAGAGTTTCCTTGAACAAGATTCAACAAGGCCGTCTCGGCAGAAGAAACCCGGGCTGGTTCCTCAAAAACAGAGCATATTT
The DNA here is from genome assembly GCF_029499605.1 of Hyla sarda. Classification (NCBI taxonomy): domain Eukaryota; kingdom Metazoa; phylum Chordata; class Amphibia; order Anura; family Hylidae; genus Hyla; species Hyla sarda. The sequence goes on from NC_079191.1 coordinate 709,372, forward strand.
CTGAGAAGAATGTTTGGACTGAAGAGGTGGCAGGATCGTTGCGGCCCCAAAGCGGAGTGGCCCAAGACAACGCCTTTCCAGAGAATAAGCTGACCACGAATGCCACCTTAGACCGTTCCGTGGGAAACTGGTCAGCCAATACCTCCAAGTGCAGAGAACTTTGGGTCAGGAAGCCACGGCACAACTTAGAGTCCCCATCAAACTTATCCGGAAGAGAAAGACGGACTCTGGTCCTGGAAGCGGCAGCTTGCAGTTGAGGAACTGGCGGAGAAGATGGCTGTAGAGGCAGAAGTTGCTGAACCATTGCAGTCAGTTGTGACAACTGATGCCCTTGTTGGACTACTTGTTGAGACTGTTGGGCCACAACGGAGGAAAGGTCTCCAAGGCTAGGTAGCGGCACCTCAGCAGAATCCATGGCCGGGTCTACTGTCAGGATCCGGGTTGGCGGAGGGTGAGGACACTGGAAGTGGATCCTCTGTACCAGAGAGGTGATGGCGTGGGCCGTACCAGGGGAACGGAGTCTAAGGGGTTACTGGTATTCACCAGAGCCCGCCGCAAAGCAGGATGAACTTGCTGCGGCAGGTAACCCCCAGGTCGTTCCTCCCAGTAGCGACTCAACCTCTCTGGCGGCTGAGATGGCGCGGTACAAAAGGACAAGCCAAGGCAAGGTCAGACATAGCAGAAAGGTCAGGGCAGGCGGCAAGGTTCGTAGTCAGGGGCAACAGCAGAGATTCTGGAAACACAGGCAAGGACACACTGGAACGCTTTCACTAGGCACTAGGCAACAAGATCCAGCAGGGACAGGAAGGGGAAGTGATGTTTTATAGGGGAAACAGTGATTGGACTAGATTGGGCCAGGTACCAATTAGTGGTGCACTGGCCCTTTAAATTTCAGAGAGGCGGCGCGCGCGCGCCCTAGAGAGCGGGGCCGCATGCACTGGGCAGGGACAGAGGAAGGACGGAGCGGGTGAGAAGGGACATGGGATGCGATCCGTGAACGGGCCCGTCCCGTCCCGCGGATCGCATCCCCTCCGGTGACAGGGTAGCAGCGCTCTCGGTCAGCAGCGCCGACCGGAGCACTGCAAGCAGAGTAACGCCGCGAGCGCTCCGGGGAAGCAGCGGGACCCGGAGCCCTCAGCGTTACAGCCTTACCCCAAAATGTGTAACCCTATTTCTTCTGAGTATGGAAATACCCCATGTGTGGACGTCAAGTGCACTGCTGGCGCACTACGATGCTCAGAAGAGAAGGAGTCACATTTGGCTTTTGGATAGCAAATTTTGCTGAAATGGTTTTTGGGGGGCATGTCCCATTTAGGAAGCCCCTATGGTGCCAGGATAGAAAAAAAAAAGCCACATGGCATAATATTTTGGAAATTACACACTTCAAGGAAAGTAACAAGGGGTACAGTGAACCTTGACACCCCACAGGTATTTGATGACTTTTCGTTAAATTTGGATGTGTAAATTATATTTTTTTTCACTAAAATGCGAGTTGTCCCCCAAATTTTAAATGTTTACAAGGGGTAATAGGAGAAAATGCCCCACAAAATGTGTCACCCCATCACTTCTGAGTATGGAAGTACCCCATGTGTGGACGTCAAGTGCACTGCGGGCGCACTACAATGCTCAGAAGAGAAGGAGTCACATTTGGCTTTTGGAAAGCTCATTTTGCTGAAATGGTTTTTGGGGGGCATGTCCCATTTAGGAAGCCCCTATGGTGCCAGGACAGCAAAAAAACAAAACAAATGGCATACTATTTTGCAATCTACACCCCTCAAGGAACATAACAAGGGGGACAGTGAACCTAACACCCCACATGTATTTTACGACTTTTCGTTAAAGTTGGATGTGTAACTTATTTTTTTTTCACTAAAATGCTGTTTTTTCCCCCAAATTTCACATTTTTACAAGGGGTAAAACCAGAAAATGTCCCCCAAAATTTGTAACCCTATTTCTTCTGAGTATGGAAACATCAAAATGGTGTGTGTGGACGTCAAGTGCACTGCGGGTGCACTACAATGCTCAGAAGAGAAGGAGTCACATTTGGCTTTTGGAAAGCTCATTTTGCTGAAATGGTTTTTGGGGGGCATGTCCCATTTAGGAAGCCCCTATGGTGCCAGGACAGCAAAAAAACAAAACAAATGGCATACTATTTTGCAATCTACACCCCTCAAGGAACATAACAAGGGGGACAGTGAACCTAACACCCCACATGTATTTTACGACTTTTCGTTAAAGTTGGATGTGTAAATTATTATTTTTTTTCACTAAAATGCAGTTTTTCCCCCCAAATTTTACATTTTTACAAGAGGTAAAAGGAGAAAATGTCCCCCAAATTTTGTAACCCTATTTCTTCTGAGTATGGAAATATCAAAATGGTGTGTGTGGACGTCAAGTGCACTGCGGGTGCACTACAATGCTCAGAAGAGAAGGAGTCACATTTGGCTTTTGGAAAGCTAATTTTGCTGAAATGGTTTTTGGGGGGCATGTTCCATTTAGGAAGCCCCTATGGTGCCAGGACAGCAAAAATAAAAACAAATGGCATACTATTTTGGAATCTACACCCCTCAAGGAACGTAACAAGGGCGACAGTGAACCTAACACCCCACATGTATTTTACGACTTTTCGTTAAAGTTGGATGTGTAACTTATAATTTTTTTCCACTAAAATGCACTTTTTCCCCCCAAATTTTACATTTTTACAAGGGGTAAAAGGGAAAAATGTCCCCCGAAATTTGTAACCCTATTTCTTCTGAGTATGGAAATATCAAAATGGTGTGTGTGGACGTCAAGTGCACTGCGGGTGCACTACAATGCTCAGAAGAGAAGGAGTCACATTTGGCTTTTGGAAAGCTAATTTTGCTGAAATGTTTTTTGGGGGGCATGTCCCATTTAGAAAGCCCCTATGGTGCCAGGACAGCATAAAAAAAAAAAAAAAAAAACACATGTCATAGTATTTTGGAAACTACACCCCTCAAGAAACGTAACAAGGGGGTTAGTGAACCTTAACACCCCACAGGTATTTGACGACTTTTAGTTAAAGTTGAATGTGTAAATTATTATTTTTTTCACTAAAATGCTGGTTTTCCCCCAAATTGTACATTTTTACAAGGGGTAATAGAATAAACTGCCCCCCAAAATTTGTATCCCCATCTCTTCTGAGTATGGAAATACCCCATGTGTGGACGTTAAGTGCACTACAGGGAACTAAAATGCTCAGAAGAGGAGTCCCATTTATATTTTGAAAAGCAAATTTTGCTGAAATGGCTTTTGGGGGGCGTGTCCCATTTAGGAAGCCCCTATGGAGCCAGAATAGCAACAAAAAACACATGGCATACTATTTTGGAAACTACACCCCTCAAGGAACGTAGCAAGCGGTACAGTGAACCTTAACACCCCTCAGGTGTCTGACGACTTATTGATAAAGTTGGATGTGTAAATTATATTTTTTTCACTAAAATGTTTTCCCCCACATTTTTAATGTTTACAAGGGGTAATAGGATAAAATGCCCCCCAAAATATGTCACCCCATCTCTTCTGAGTATGGAAATAACCCATGTGTGGACGTCAAGTGCACTACGGGCACACTACAATGCTCAGAAGAGAAGGAGTCACATTTGGCTCTTGGAAAGCTAATTTTGCTGAAATGGTTTTTGGGGGGCATGTCCCATTTAGGAAGCCCCTATGGTGCCAGGACAGCAAAAAAAAAAACAAAAAAACAAATGGCATACTATTTTGCAATCTACACCCCTCAAGGAACGTAATAAGGGGGACAGTGAACCTAACACCCCACATGTATTTTACGACTTTTCGTTAAAGTTGGATGTGTAAATAATTTTTTGTTCACTAAAATGCAGTTTTCCCCCCCAAATTTTACATTTTTACAAGAGGTAAAAGGAGAAAATGTCCCCCAAATTTTGTAACCCTATTTCTTCTGAGTATGGAAATATCAAAATGGTGTGTGTGGATGTCAAGTGCACTGCGGGTGCACTACAATGCTCAGAAGAGAAGGAGTCACATTTGACTTTTGGAAAGCTAATTTTGCTGAAATGTTTTTTGGGGGGCATGTCCCATTTAGGAAGCCCCTATGGTGCCAGGACAGCAAAAAAAAAAAACACATGTCATAGTATTTTGGAAACTACACCCCTCAAGAAACATAACAAGGGGGTTAGTGAACCTTAACACCCCACAGGTATTTGACGACTTTTAGTTAAAGTTGAATGTGTAAATTATTTTTTTTCCACTAAAATGCTGGTTTTCCCCCAAATTGTACATTTTTACAAGGGGTAATAGGATAAACTGCCACCCAAAATTTGTATCCCCATCTCTTCTGAGTATGGAAATACCCCATGTGTGGACGTTAAGTGCACTACAGGCGAACTAAAATGCTCAGAAGAGGAGTCTCATTTATCTTTTGGAAAGCAAATTTTGCTGAAATGGCTTTTGGGGGTCATGTCCCATTTAGGAAGCCCCTATGGTGCCAGAATAGCAACAAAAAACACATGGCATACTATTTTGGAAACTACACCCCTCAAGGAACGTAGCAAGCGGTACAGTGAACCTTAATACCCCTCAGGTGTCTGACGACTTATTGTTAAAGTTGGATGTGTAAATTATTATTTTTTCACTAAATTGCTGGTTTTCCCCCAAACTTTACATTTTTACAAGGGGTAATAAGATAAAATGCCCTCCAAAATTTGCAACTTCATCTCTTCTGATTATGGAAATACTCCATGTGTAGACGTCAAGTGCACTGCGGGCGCACTACAATGCTCAGAAGAGGAGTCCAATTTGGCTTTTGGAAAGCAAATTTTGCTGAAATGGTTTTTGGGGAGCATGTCCCATTTAGGAAGCCCCTATGGTGCCAGGACTGCAAAAAACAAAAAACAAATGGCATACTATTTTGGAATCTACACCACTCAAGCAACGTAACAAGGGCTACAGTGAACCTTAACACCCCACATATAAAGTTGGATGTGTAACTTATTATTATTTTTCACTAAAATGCAGTTTTTCCCCCCAAATTTTACATTTTTACAAGGGGTAAAAGGAGAAAATGTCCCCCAAAATTTGTATCCCCATCTATTCTGAGTATGGAAATACCCCATGTGTGGACGTTAAGTGCACTGCGGGCGCACTACAATGCTCAGAAGAGAAGGAGTCACATTTGGCTTTTGGAAAGCAAATTTTGTTAATTTTTGATTATTTACATGGAAATACTAATAATAACAACAACAATAATTGTTCTGTCCTTATGTGTAAAGGTGCATAAATTGACAGACAGCTAGACCTTCCTGGAAATTCTTTGACAAAGGAGAAAAGACCAACTACTACTTTTTTTTTTGTTAAGATATGTGGTAAAACTGAAAAAAATATAAACAGAAAAAATACACACTAATCCACACTGACATATGGCAATGCAAATACAAACATGTGCATGATATGTAAGTTACATACAACACAGATATTTAAGATAATGATAAGGATCCATGAGAATATACACAGAGATATACCCAGGAGCATGCTATCCTAATTGAATGGCAAGCGTGGTCCTTAGCTGCTAACTATAAACTGTGAAATAACAGCAGGAAAACTTGAAAACATGTTAATTTGCATAGAGATGCTAACTTTAATGCTGGAAAAGTACACAAGCTAAATGGGACATTTTTAGGAGCATCCTGAATAGATCATGTGAATGACATACACCTATTGGGGGAGATTTATCAAAACCTCTCTAGAGAAAAAGTTGTTGAGTTGCCCATAGCAACCAATCTGATTGCTTCTTTCATTTCTGAAAAGGCCAGTGAAAAATGAAAGAAGCGATCTGATTGGTTGCTATGAACAACTCAACAACTTTTACTCTGGACAAGTTTTGATAAATCTCCCCCTTTTAGTATAAACATGTATGAAAAAGTAGAAAACCCATTTGACTAACCAAAACAGTAAGGGATGTGATAAATTATGAGAGGAAAGCATTTAGACTACTAAAACAAGATGGTAGTGGAAAAACTTAAAAAAATTATTAGAGGAATAAATATAACAACAAAGAAAACAATTGCCATATAACATAAAAATAACCCCAAAATATTATTCACCTATATAAATAATAAAGAAACTTAAAACTGAAGATGTTGGCCCCTTGAGAAATAATCTGGGTGTAATGGTGGAGGAGGATGAGGAAAAGATCAATCTACTAAATTACTTCTTTACTGTATTTAAACAGGAAAATCCATTGTCATATAACAGGGGAAGAGATATCGTAAATTCTCCAGCAAATATCGCAGCACTTCCTTAGTAACATAAAAACATGCAAATCACCAGACCCAGATGGCATCCATCCCAGGGTTTTGTAGGAATTAAGTACCGTGCTAGACAGACCCTTATTCCTTATATTTAAAGTTCTATAATGACAGTGTGCCTATAAAGACTATAAAGTCTATAAAGACTGGTGCCTAGCAAATGTGAAACCAATATTCTTAAAGGGGTCAAAAGGGATCCTGGGAACTATAGGCCTGTAAGTAACATCTGTTGTGGGTAAGATTTTTGAGGGATAAAAAAAAAATGCTATTCTGGAATATCTTAATGAAAATAACCTTCTGACTCAGCACCAACATGGGTTTATGCAAGATCGGTCCTGTCAGACTAATCTGATCAGCTTCTATGAGGAGGTCAGGTATAGACTGGATCGGGGTGAAGCTGTGGATGTTGTATATCTGGACTTTTCTAAGGCATTTGATACTGTGCCACACAAAAAGTACGGTACATAAAATGAGGAGCTGGGACTAGGGGAGGATATATGTAAATGGGTTATACATGGCTCACGGATAGAAAAGAGAGGGTCAATATCAATGGAACTTACTCTTATTGGGAGACAGTTACAGTTACGGACGCCGCACAGCACCACACCAGTGTGAACAAGGTGTAATGGCCACTTACCATGCTCTCCCAGTCAGACTGGGAGGCTGCTAGGAAAGAAATGACCCATGTGTAGCTAACTACTACTTATATAGGGTTTGGCTGAGGGGGTGGGGAAGAGTGCAGACACATGTTCAAACAAAAAAAAGGAGGGGATAGAAAACACAGTGTGAATTTGGGTAGAAAACAGACATGGTCGCACATCTACAATCTTGTATAATGATCTGATTGCTTCTCAGCATAATATCAAAAACTAACAGGTTGTTATTATACATTTTTCTTATAGTGTAATAGTGCTGGCAATCTAATTGCATAGTTACAAAGTTACATAGTTCTTTACGTTTAAAAAAAAAAATAATAATAATAAATAAAAAACTGATTCTATCATCAACCTATAACACTATTTTGTCCCTACTGTGTTGATCCAGAAGAAGGCAAAAAAAAAAACATATGAGACTGATGCCAATTGCCTCATAATGGGTAAAAATTCCTTCCCACCTCCAAATATGGCATCAGAATGAATCCCTGGATCAACGTTCTGTCCCTATAGATCAAGTCTCCATAACCTGTAATGTTATTACTCCCAGAAATGTATCCAGGTCCCTCCTTCTGATCTCTATCTTATTGAGTTCACCATGACAACCTACTCTGGCAGAGAATTCCACAGTCTCACTGCTCTTACAGTAAAGAACCCCTGTCTGTGCTGGTGTAGAAACCTTCTTTCCTCTAGATGTAGAGGATGTCCCCTTGTTATAGATACAGTCCTGGGTATAAATAGATCATAGGAGAGATCTCTGTACTGCCCCTTGATATATTTATACATAGTTATTAGGTCTCCCCTAAGCTGTCTTTTTTCTCTAAAATAAATAACCCTAATTCTTATAATCTTTCTGGGTACTGTAGTCCTCCCATTCTCCATTACCCTGGTTGCCCATCTTGGAACCCACCCTCTCCAGCTCCACTATATTTTTTTCTGTTCCACGGTATTCCATGTGCGTTCTGAGCAGTACTGTACACAATATTCCATGTGTGGTCTGATCAGTGCTGTACACAGTATTCCTTGTGTGGTCTGACCAGTACTGTACACAGTATTCCATGTATTGTCTGACCAGTACTGTGCACAATATTCTATGTGTAGACTGACCAGTACTGTACACAGTATTCTATGTGTGGTCTGACTAGTGATTTGTACAGTGGTAGAATTATTTCCTTGTTGTGGGCATCTATGTCCCTTTTGATGCCCCCCATTATTTTTTGCCTTAGCAGAAGCTGCCTGATACTGGTAACTACAGGTAAATTTACTATTAACTAAAACTCCTAAATCCTTTTCCATGTTAGTCATTCCCAGTGTTTTCCGATTTAATCCCAGCCCAGATTATTTTTTCTCCCCATCTGCATAACCTTACATTTATCAGTGCTACCTCATCTGCCACTTCCCAACCCAAACCTCCAACCTATCCAGATCCATGTGTAACAGTGCACTGTCCTCTATTGAGTTATCTGCAATACACAGTGCACTGTCCTCTATTGTGTTATCTACAATACACAGTGCACTGTCCTCTATTGTGTTATCTACAATACACAGAGAATTGTCCTCTATTATGTTGACTACTATACAGAGCTGAGTATCATCTGCAAAGATTTATACTTTAATATATAATTCCCCTACAAGGTCATTAATAAATATATTAAAAAGAATAGCACCCACTACTGACCACTGTGGTACCCCACCAGTAACAGTCACCCACTCAGAATAAGTACCATTAGTAACTACCCTCTGTTTCCTATCACTGAGCCAGTTAATTACCCACTTACACACATTTCCCCCCAGCACAGGTATTCTCATTTTATCTGCCAGCCTTTTATGTGGCACCGTTTCAAATGCTTTTGAAAAATCAAGATATACGACATCCAGTGATTTCCCCCGAACCAGTCTTAAAGGGGTACTGCCGTGGAAAACTTTTTTTTTTATCAACTGGTGCCAGAAAGTTAAGCAGATTTGTAAATCACTTCTATTAAAAAATCTTAATCCTTCCAGTACTTTTAGGGGCTGTATACTAAAGAGAAATCCGAAAAAAAAATGCATTTCCTGTGATGTCCTGACCACAGTGCTCTCTGCTGACCTCTGCTGTCCATTTTAGGAACTGTCCAGAGAAGCATATGTTTCCTATGGGGATTTTCTCCAGTTCCTAAAATGGACAGCAGAGGTCAGCAGAGAGCACTGTGGTCAGGACATCACAGGAAATGCATTTCTTTTTTGGATTTCTCTTTAGTAAACAGCCCCTAAAAAGTAATGGAAGGATTAAGGTTTTGTAATAGAAGGCATTTACAAATCTGTTTAACTTTCTGGCACCAGTTGATTTAAAAAAAAAAAAGTTTTCCACGGTAATACCCCTTTAAGCTCATCTCCTTATGAAAGCTGAACCGGTTAGATGACAGGACCGATCCCATTGTATTTTACCTGACGTTTCTTTTTTCTCTGTGAATACAGTGGAGAAGAATCTGTTTAATATATTCACTTCTTCCTCATCACCGTCTATAATTTCTCTGTTATTACCATTTCATGTATTCAAATTTATTACATCCGGGGCTCATTAGAAGATTAGAGAATTTTTTCTAATTTGTCCACTTACGCTCATTACTATTTAAAGCCACGACAACCAAATCCCAGGATGGTTTAGGGTGATAATTAATCAAAAACCTTTGACCCTGGGAAGCCCAGGGTCACTGAAACCCTTATTAACTCCCACCCCTAAAATTTAACTTTTATTCATATAATATTACAATTTTTAAGGTGAGTGTATAACTTAAAACTACGGGCTTGTGTGTGCTTAATAGTATTGTTTATATTCCATCCAGTTGACCACTGGTAAGTATATTCGACCACATGTGGACTGCAGTTCCACAGTATATTGCACACACAAGCTACCGATGTTAAAACGCTGAAAATGCCCCCTCTACATGTTTCACTACTTCCGTAGCGTCTTCAGGAGGGAAAATGGGCATCAACTCTTTGGTCCACCTACTGAGTATTTATACCTATTGGGAACTCCCACTTCCATTGATCCACCTATCATGGGTTCCTTATTTTATGCGCACCTGTGTATCTCTAGTTTGGACCAATCAAGTCCTATTCACTAGTGTTACCTGTATCTCCATCAACCTATCATCATTCCAGAATCATCTCCTCGTCATCATGGCAGACAGGCGCTGGACAGTGACGTGGATATCACCTGATTGCTGACATCCAATCCTGAACCTTTGGCCGTGCATGCGCCTTATTTGCGTTCCACACGTCTGATGTTTGCCCTCCACTTCGGCATCCCGCCTCACTGCGCATGTCTGGGGATCGCGCTTGCGTACTTGTCCATTAGCTGGACTTGGCCCGATATTCACAGAGAACACTACGCATGCGCAAGGGTACTTACAGCTTTAGAATCACTCTGTTTATAATTGTTTAATAACCAACTAGTATTTAGAATTGCTGTATTTCCATAAATGATATATTAAGTGTTCTCCACATGGATATTTTGATATTTTCTAATAGTAATATATTGGTGAAATATTGATAGCCCCACAGGTATTCCATTATTTAGCAAGGTTATCTATTCCTTGGCAAGGTTATCTAGGAATAGTACCTAAATACTATCCAAAATGATACCTATGTTGACCAAGGATATATAGATATAATCCATATTTTGTGTAACAAGGGATATATACTATCCCCAGGATGTATATGAATTTCACCAAGGGAGTGTTATATATCATACCTAGTACATAGGCAGATGTACAAGTTGTGAATTCCTTCGTTCTTATATCCTACATATCAAATATCCAGTATCCTTCACTCTTGAAATTGTTCTAATACCTTTTGTTACCCTCTGCCAGATGTTATAGGGTGTGCCTATCCGGATACCATCCCATGATTCATCCAGCCATCATGCCACAGCGTTTAGTCCTCTCCAGAAGTGTGTCTCCTCACAGTGAGTGTAAAATTATGTTGTTAGGAGTCATATATATAAATACTGACATCCTCTTTTGATGTCAGCACCATATATCATCAGGATATATAGTGTAATGTTTCCCATATCCACTACTTCATAGGCTAACAGGTAAGTACACAGGTGGGTTGATCTTTCTATGTGTGTGGGTTACCCTATATTTTATGGTGACCTTTTCTTATCTCACTCATCTATGTAGATCTATTTTATTACTTTATTAATACTCCTGTCCATTTTCTCAAATAAGGAATGCTGCATAAGAGAAGCCTTCATTAAGGCCTCTCGGTGATAGACACTTAAGTCTGTATATCCATTTAGCTTCTTCCCTTAGGTTCTTCCCAGCGTTTTAACATCGGTAGCTTGTGTGTGCAATATACTGTGGAACTGCAGTCCACATGTGGTCGAATATACTTACCAGTGGTAAACTGGATGGAATATAAACAATACTATTAAGCACACACAAGCCCGTAGTTTTAAGTTAAACACTCACCTTAAAAATTCTTTTAATATTATATGAATAAAAGTTACATTTTAGGGGTGGGAGTTAATAAGGGTTTCAGTGACCCTGGGCTTCCCAGGGTCAAAGGTTTTTGATTTACTATTTAAAGAGGACAGAAACTTTTGTCGGAAAATAGGAAAAAGTTGTCATAAAAAAGAAGAAATAACAGAAAGAAAACCATAATGTGAATGACCATTGATCATTATTCTCTTCATATTTTCTCAAATTTCACATCTCTTGGTGGAGAATCGGTTTTCTTTGACACAAATGGAAACTTACCTGCGAGTTTTGATCTGTTAAACTATTTTAAACTTCCAAATAAGACGAGGGGAACAAGAAGAGTCGGATATATTCATGGTGGGGAGGGTCAGCAACAATTAATTGTAAATGACCATGAAATTCATTGGGATCCAAAGTTTCCCCAGGTATTTGTATGGATTAGAAAGAATATAATACAATGAAATTAAAATAGTAAGAAAATGGCCGATGATGTCCTGGGATAGTTGGAGGAAGAAGAGGAGTGAACCATTGTCTTTACTTCGGCTCCTTTCATTGAGTGTAGCTGCCCAAAGCCCAGGGCTAAATAATCCAATTATGCAACGAACATTTTTCTTAGCTTTTTTTGCCAATATTTTTTTTTTTATGGAATAAGGAACAGCAAAATACAAATTACAGTAGTCTACACAAGATATACACAATGCCTTTATTTAGGCGAATGCCAGCCCATTACAACACAGTACACAGACAGGTATATCAAGGAAAAGTAGTAATGAGGGGGAATGCCGGCACTGTAAAAATGACTTATAGGTATAGCCACAAATCGGTGCTCAGCTTTGACAGGTTCAGACTCAAAAAACCATCCATCACCAATGTTTCAAGGAAAAGCGGCACTCCAAAATATGCAAAAAGCTGTGTCTTTTATTCACCCATCAGCCTGAACATGAGCTTGAGAAAGGCCTCAGGCATGTATATCAAGATATGAAGTAAATATAATGGCCACAATCATTGTAAATCATATCTGTCCTTATTGAATTAAGAGTCATTAAATGTTGGATTTACTATTGTGGCACATAGACCATAGTTTATTTGACTTTCCTTGAACTTCTGTCACTTAAGGCAGGGAATAGTGCAACTTGGAGATCGCCCACAATCATATTCACTATCAACTTGACGATCCGTTTTACACAACAGACCCTCAACTGGGTGACGTTCGCTTAGTGCCAGGCATCAGAATGGTTAGACTAACCAGAATGATACTTGTCAGACATGTTGGGGACCAAGTCAGCAGGCAAAGGGTTGACTGGAGAAAAGGCAATGTCCAAAATCAGGAGATCAATCTAAGAACAGACAAACCAGGAGACAAACAAACAAGCAAGCAAATCTGGCAGGCTATGGTTTGAATAAGGAAGAGCAAGGACATACAAAATAACAAATAGTCAGGTACAGGCAATAGTTAAAGGGAAAACCAGACAGGCAGATTACAAACCCTTGTGAAGGGTATAAGCTGCAATTAAGAGAAAACTTAAAACACAGTACAGAGTATATATATATATATATATATATATATATATATATATATACACACAGAACAGAGTATATATCGCCTGTGCAGGGAGACGTGTACACAGAACTCCTCACTGACTGGCCAGGTGCTCCTGTAGTTGATAGGACAGGAGGGTCTGTAACAATTTTGCATAGCACTGCGTTATGGAGAGCCATTGCTATAGTGATGTATGATGCTGCTGGGTTTGGGCCTGGAATTCTCACAACTTGTGTAGGAAGTGAATTTCACCACCTTTATTCCTATTACCCATGTTTTATCAGCAGTGAACATTACATCAGTGTGAATGGTTCTTCCGCTGACCCGATCACACTGAGGAATTTCAGTGGCAGACAATTCCGCTGCTGAAATTCTTCTGCGCAAAGAAAGAACTTGTTCATTCTTTATGCGCAATTCCGTGAGCACTGCATTGCCGTCATCATGGTGACGGCGCACGGCCACCAGAAGGAATCTCTGCTCTCGGAATTCTGTGAGTGTAGGTTCCTCAGTGTGACCGTACCCTAAAGGAGTATACCCATCTCATACATCACAGCTTATTTAGTAAAGAATGCAAAAGTGAGAATTTTTGTAAATTGTGTTATTAGCTACATTGTTATGTCATTCTCTGTTCTCATTGTTCACTACTCATTGCCTAACCCACTAGAGGACATACATATACATCCTATGTCCTCTCCAATTGTAAGAAGCACACTCAGGAGCTGAGCACACTTCATGCCCGGCGGGTCCCATGTGTTATCGTTAGCCAGGACCCACAGCTAATGCTGGACATCGCTGATCAGGTCAATGTTCAGCATTAAGCATTTAGATGCAGCAATGAAAGTTGATTGTAGTGTCTAAAATGTCTAAATCAGTTGTCGATAGCTCAGGGAGGCTGATCGAGACCACAGTGACAATATTGCGGGGTTCCAGTCAGCTGAGAGGACAGACAGAGGGTCCCTACCTTCCCTAGTCCAATCAGTGCTCCATCTCTGCATTCAGCCTCAGAAGCCTGTAGTAATGGAGTGCGAATAACACTGATCAATACAGTGCTAATGCCCAGCATTGTTTAGTAGCTGCAATTAAATGATTGCAGTTAATAGTCCCCTGTCGAGACTAAAGTACAAAAATGAAAAATCCCTGCGCCTGTAGGGGGCTGGGTTATCGACCATCCCTCCACTGTAGAAGGGGTTTTCTGGGCTGATGATGTCACAGCAGTAGAGAGCGGGGTGGTTGTGGTCTCAGACATGTAATTCCCTGCTTGGCCACCTTCTTTTTGTGACACAGTACACACTTGGAGCCCACTGTGATTTATGCCATGAAGCACTGGTAGCTTCCGGTATTGCTCCAAAACTGCACCCGCTCCATGAACTGTAATGTGAATGTCCTGCCACCCACAAAACCAGGAAGTGGAGCGGGTGAGAGCGATGCAGGAAGCTGAAAGGACGAGGTAAGTAAAATCACCATGGCTTTAACATTTAAATGAATTCTTTGGTACAGTTTAGTGGAATGAATATTCAGCAGATCCCTCAATCTCCTTCTGAACTCCAAGACGTCATCATGAACTTTGGTTGCTTTATATCTCACGTCTATCCTGTACAGTGATCATAAAAAACACAGAAGTATACCACTAGGATGAAATCTGATAACACACGGGTAATAGGAATAAAGGTGGTGAAATTCACTTCCTACATAAGTTGTGAGAATTACTGTAGACATGACCCTAATGATGGAATTACAGATGTTTAGGCTCCAGCAATAACCAGAAAACTGGACAATGGTTAATGGATATAGTGGAAGGTCAACTCTGTCAACATAAGCTCCGCTGGAGTCCAAAATATCATGTTTCATGTTATAAAAAACTGGATAAAAAATAAACATCATAAAGGAATAAATGATATTTTGAAACACATTGTCCAATTTTTTATATAATAAAAGTGGATAGATATATTGCATTATGGCAGCACACTGAGAGGATTTATCTACTATGTCCACTATCCCATTCAGGAAACCAATCTGGGCCAGAAGGGAGTTCAGTTGTGCTGCTTGCTGCATGTAGAACCTAAGGCGACATCTTCCTTCTAATAATGACTAACTTTTATTTCTTTGAAAAAGCTCCAGTAAAAGTTCTAATAAGGTCTTAAGATGGAGAGAGTAGTTTCTTTTAAAGGGGTACTCCGCTGCTCAGCATTTGGAACAAACTGTTCCGAACGCTGGAGCCGGTGACGGGAGCTTGTGATGTCATAGCCCCACCCCTCATGACATCATGCCCTGCCCTCTTAATGCAAGTCTATGGGAGGGGGCGTGGCAGCCATCATGCCCCCTCCCATAGACTTGCATTGAGGGGGAGGGGCTATGACATCAGGAGCTCCCGGCGCAGGCTCCAGCATTCTGAACAGTTTGTTCCAAATGCTGGGCAGCGGAGTAACCCTTTAAGCATCAGGTCTGAGCTGTAGATGGAAAGTTGACCACAGGGAAGACATGAATGTTGGGGTGTAGTCCGAAATGGTATCTAAGGGTAAGTCAGACACAATGACTAAGTTAAGATATCCCCCCCAAAATGCACCAATGTGCCTTTATTTTGTTAAGTTGCGGATTCCAATTTCTCATGGAACCAATTCAGCCCAATATCATGACATACTATAAGAGCTCGAAATGCTTCATTTGCATAACAATTACTGGTGCTGACACAGTGTCACCAAATCGCGTTGTTGTGAAACTCTGGTAATCTCACGCAATACTCTGGATATGTTGAGCTTAGAGAAAAGTTAAAGGGGTTTCCAGGACTTTGTGACTGATGGTCCATCCTCAGGATAAGTCATCTGATCGGTGGGGTTAGGACACCACCAATCATGTTTTTGGCAGAGGCGCTACACCCAGATGTACATAGTAAACAGACCTGGACACCTCGGCTCTGTCCATTATGTAGTGGCCGTGGCGGGTTACTGCAGCTCAGCTTCCATTTACTTCACAGAAAATACTCAAATCTAACAAATCAGACTTGTGTATAACGATTTATCTCCTTAATTGATCTGAAAAACATCTACAATTACCTAGAATATTTCCCTTCAATTGTTTGGGGGATGTTATATGAAGCCAGAATGTTCAGCAACTAAACCAACGTCGTCTTGTGTCATATCTGGGATTTGTGTATTTGATTTAAACTAAAAAGTTGAGTGATGTCCTCTGCATGTGGTGATTCCATCATTATTGCCATTTTTATATGTTATAATACAATGTTCTTATCTCTCACTATTTACAAACAGATGATACAGACTCTTACACATCTTCTTCTATTCCCAGACTCCACAGTCGGTCTGCAGTAAAAGTTGCCTACCTGGATACAGAAAAGCTCTACTGGAGGGGCAACAGAAATGCTGCTGCTACTGTGTCCCATGTCCTGAGGGCGAAATCTCTAACCAGACCGGTGAGTAGTTACTGTCTGCAATGTATCCTCTTCATGTAATAAGGCAAAGACATTTGTATATATTATTAAGTAAAAATGAAATAAATATTTGTTTTCAATTACTGGCCAAATCATGTAGAAATTGTTCTCTATAGTGGGAATGGTGAGACAAACTGTGTATGACAGCATTGCACCTTGACTGCGGAGTCTGTTGTCATAATACATGATTTGCCCCGAATATGCCACCCCTCCCTCCTTACTTTGTCCTTTGTGTCTGCATCCTGTGAAGGGTGATTTTTACAGTGTGGTGGTCCAATCCCCCTTAGTTCAGGGTCTCCGCCTGGTCAGACCCCTCCTCCATATATAATAAGGTTCTGGTGTCACTGTGAGCATTATTTTCCCCTTGCATGCTGTCTCTTTTTTTTGTGAGGAGGGGGGATCTGGTCAGTTATAATAGGGATCTGTTAGGGTCTGAGCAGTCTGGGTGTTGTACAATGTAAACTCTACATTACTGTAGACCCGAAGATGCTGCAACTATTATTTAATTATTCGGAACTGATTTCAGCTCCTCCCTAAAAGTAGAATCTGTTCAATATAGAAGAAGATAGAGATCAGATGGCGTCCACCAACCATGAGTGTTGGTGTCAATGACTTTTTACAGCACATGTGCCGAATGTTATGGCCACAATTGGTCACCATATCCATGTGATTTAATTGGACCCTTTTTTGTCTGTGAAGTGTGTTGGGATTCTAAGATTGGCTTATATTCCTGTGTTTGATGTGTATTGGCTTGTGAGCTGGTAACTTGTTTCCACATCATGTGATGAAGTTATATAAACCCCAAACAGGTGACTATGTGATTGCCCCAAAGCCCCTGAAAAGGCCATAGTTTTATAGAGAAATATTTACTGCTGGTGGATGGCAAAGCATAACTCACTGTTAAATAGTGTTGAGCGGCATAGGCCATATTCGAATTCACGATATTTCGCGAATATATAAATGAATATTCGTCATTTATTCGCTAAATTCGCATATTCGTAATATTAGTGTTAATTTTCGCCTATGCGAAAATTTACATAAGCGAAAATTCGCAAATGCGAAAATTCGTACTCCAGTCTCACACAGTAGTAATAGAGCCTTCTTTACACCACACAAGCTGGAAGCAGAGAGGGATGATCACTGTGATGTGAATTGTGAAGAAAAAAAGAAGAATATTCGTAATTGCAAATATATAGTGCTATATTCGCGAATATTCACGAATATGCGATATTCGCGACTAAAATTCTAATTGCGAATATTCGCGAGCAACACTACTGTTAAACCGGACCCTTGCTGAGTTTTTATTTTATTTAATAATAAAAGTTGTTTTATTTTTTGAATGAATGGAAAAAAATTGGTAATTATTTACTTGATATAAAGAGTGTATTATTGGCTGCTATGATGACTCCCATACACTGTACACACACACACACACACACACACACAAACACTGGGGTGAGATTAAAGATTATTGAATGTCACTTATATCTTACTCTGCAGTTTACTTCTACTCCCATTTACATCTTCATAGATTTTTGTGGGCAGCATATAATCTGATCCCTCATTGAGGCAGTTTGACTTTTACTTTTATCTGTTTTTAGAGTTTATGATGAGTTTCAGAGGGAGGGGGACAGGAAAGGAACCAATAAGTGGAGAAAGAGGTATTTTGTCTATTGCTAAATTTGTTGCAAAGTCTATTGCTTTAACCCCTTAGCGACTTGCATTTTCCTTTTTTCCTCCTTACCTTTTAGAAATAACCCTTTCAATTTTCCATCTAAAAATCCATATTATGGCTTATTTGCTTGCACCACCAATTCTACTTTGCAGTGACATTAGTCATTTTACCAAAAAATCCACGGCGAAATGGGAAAAAAAATCATTGGGCGACAAAATTGAAAAAAAATGCCATTTTGTAACTTTTGGGGGCTTTCGTTTTTACGCAGTGCATTTTTCGGTATAAATGACACTTTATCTTTATTCTGTAGGTCCATACGGTTATAATGATCCCCTACTTATATAGGTTTGATTTTGTCAGACTTCTGGAAAAAATCATAACTACATGCAGGAAAATTTATATGTTTAAAAATGTCCTCTTTTGACCCCTACAACTTTTTTATTTTTCCCTGTATGTGGCGGTTTGAGGGCATATTTTTTGTGCCATGATCTGAAGTTTTTATCGGTACCATTTTTTTTCCGGACTTTTCGATTGCTTTTTATAATATAATTTTTTAATGGTATAAAAAGTGACCAAAAATACGCTATTTTGGAATTTTTTGGCGCTTACACCATTGACCGTGCGGTTTAATTAACAATATATTTTTATAGTTCTGACATTTACACACATGGCAATACCACATATGTTTTTTTTATTTTTATTTACACAGTTTTTTTTATGGGAAAAAGGGGGTGATTCAAACTTTTATTAGGGAAAGGGTTAAATGACCTTTAATAACTTTTTTTGCAGTGTTACAGCTCCCATAGACGGCTATAACACTGCACACACTGATCTTTTACGCTGATCACTGGCATGCATTAACATGCCATTGATCAGTGTTATCGGCGCTTGACTGTTCCTGCCTGGATCTCAGGCACGGAGCAGTCATTCGCCGATGGGACACCGAGGAGGCAGGAATGGTCCCTCCCGTTGTCTTGTAAGCTGTTCGGGGTGCCGCGAATTTCATTGCAGCAGTCCCGAACAGCCCGACTGAGCTGCCGGGTTACTTTCACTTTCAATTCAGACGCGGCTGTCAACTTTGAGCGCAGCGTCTGAAGGGTTAATACAGGGCATCACCGCAATTGGTGATGTCCTGTATTAGCCGCGGGTCCCGGCCGTTAATGGCCGCCGGGACCGATGAGTGATCCCGCGTTATATTGCGGGAGCCAGCCCAGGACGTAAATATATGTCCTGCGTCGTTAAGGGGTTAAAGCGTTACTGTCGTTAAAAAACAACTTTTTCCCTACTTTAATAACTAAACATTTTCCTAATATACTTCATTAAAAAATGTGATTGCTAAAGATGGGAAAAAATGGTTTAAAAAATGTCCACTAGGGGTCTCTGTCTTTTTAATTTTGCCAACAAACCCAGAAAATTCAGCCTTTTTGGTCCTTTGAAAGAAAAATAAATAAAAGGACTAAAATTTGTGAGGGGAGGGAGGTGTGGTTATCTCTATTCTCTGCCTCAGAGCACAGACTAGATGCAGACAGCTCCAGTCTTTGAGAAGCATCCTCATGTACAGTTACAAGCAATACCAGGTGCTAAACTATTCTTTATATGCAAAATGGTTTGGTCATTTTATGAACGTATTTCTTGTGTATTTTCACCATATAGGTTCAAATAGCTGCTTTAGGGTTATAAAAAGTATGCATTTTGCTTACAAAGCTGTAAAAAATTTAAAAATCTTATTTTTGGGGAAAAATGCAGGTTTTGTCTTCTGTCCTTGCACCATATACTTTCTCATGGCTGCATTACAATTATATAGAGCATGCATTTAAACAGTATGTTTTACAAATGTAAAAATGTTTGTGCAGATCTCATGACAGGGGAGAGGGGGAGCAGAGAAGCTCACTATTCTCCAGGGGAAACACCCCCTGCCTCTGAGAGAAATGCAAAAGACTGAGAAAGACTGAGCACAGGAAAACATAGATCAAAATATATTCTACATATTAACACATATTATTATGCATACAGGTCTTAGGGCACATTACTACACAGATTTAAGCATTTTTTTTTAAATGTTCTAACTAATGACAGTAACGCTTTAATACAACGTGTGATTATTGTCTCCACAGATATGGAAGGATGCCGGCCATGTCCAGAAGATCAGTGGTCAAATGACAGAAGAGACACCTGTATCCCAAAAATCATTGAGTTTCTACCTTATGGAGATACACTGGGGATATATCTTCTTGTCATTGCTGGAATGTTCTGTATTTTCACCTTTATAATATTAGGAATATTCATCACATACAAAGACACGGCGATTGTAAAAGCCAATAACCAGAACCTCAGCTTTACACTTCTCCTCTCACTCCTCTTCTCCTTCCTCTGTCCTCTGTTATTCATTGGACGTCCTTCAGAGATGTCCTGTCTTGTCCGACAAGTGGCTTTTGTCACTATTTTCACAGTTGCTGTTTCTTCAGTTTTGGCCAAAACAGTGACCGTGGTCTTGGCCTTTAGAGCCATCAGACCTGATAGGACATTGAGGAGGTGGCTTTGGAGACATCTTTCCATATTTCTTCTGATCATCTGCTCTTCCATTGAGGCTTTGATCTGTGTTTTCTGGTTGTCTTTGTCTCCACCATTCCCAGATTATAACACTGAGATAGAGGTTGGGAAGATAATCCTACAATCTAATGAAGGATCTGCTATTGCTTTCTATGTGGCCATTGGCTATATTGGATTTCTGGCTGTGTTGAGCTTTATTGTTGCATTTATGGCCAGGAAACTTCCAGACACCTTCAATGAGGCTTAGTACATCACCTTCAGTATGCTGGTCTTCTGCACTGTGTGGATCTCCTTCATCCCGGCGTATCTCAGCACGGAGGGGAAATACATGGTGGCTGTGGAGGTCTTCTCTATTGAGGCTTCCAGTGCTGGACTTCTGTGCTGTATCTTCATTTCCAAATATTACATTATTCTACTGAGACCAGAACTTAATGTAAAAGGCAATTTAGTCATTCATACTGAAATTGGCAAAATATAATTTAAAATAATAAATTAAAATGTAACTGTAAAAAATTGTTACTGTATTGTAACACAAAAATATAACTTTTGTTCAGTTTGTTTTAAAATTTCGATAAAATCCCTATTGTTCAAACAAAAAAAAAAAAATAGATGCAATGGACACATTAGTGAGGGTTGTCAGGCTCAAATGAAAAGAAGGAGGTAAAAAGGGCGGCCTAGTGCAACACTACTGATTGGCAACCACCAGCATTCCATATGTCTTGGTTCTTACCAGCATCGTGCAACATCCTCTGTGTCAAGTATCTGCTGTGCTGGCAATGTTTGTTCCGGGCTGACAGCACAGCTCATGCTTTAAACCCCTTGCTGCAAAGAGTTAGGGCTGCGGAAATTAAAAACATCCTTTGACATGTCAATCCTGAGACCCGCTGATATTGTTAATCACAGGCCGGGGAAGCGTGCGGAATTGCACTTTGCCGGCCCGGGAGCTCAGCAATGCCGCCCTCTTCCCCGTTTGTCATTAACAATCGGTTTCAGGATTGAGACCCTATGTGATCAAAATAACTTTTGAAATATTTGATTGACATTTCAAAAGTTGTTTCTTGCTGGGTTGAGTGCTATGTGCCATTCCAGAAAGGAACATGTTAATTAGCTCTGCTGAGTGCTAGTAACATGGTAACATAGTTCATAAGGTTGAAAAAAAAACTATATCCCTAATGAGTCCCTGCTGAGCTGATCCAGAGGATAGCAAAAAATTGGAGATTTTCCTAGTCTAGATGACGGAAAATATGGATTTTATTAACGACAGGAGACGAACATTATGCTGTTCTTCTTTACTGTCAGAATTAGCAGCAGGTACAATAAAGCTTTTTTTTAAAGAAATAAAAAACAGGTAATATGAAAAACAGGTATACCATAACAACCAATCAGTGATAGGCATAGGTAATATAAGGTGGAGACAGGTAACATACATCCTCTTCTTTGATGTAAAAGTATAATAACAAGAAATAAAATCAAGAAAAAAGTTACCATACAATTAGAAGGTATACCTAAAAGGAAAACATTTTTTGCCAACAATTTCAAAAAAAGTTATATTAACTAAGAAAATAAGAGTCCATCAATAATATGGGAACAATACAACTCTTCTTATGGAAGGTGAACTTGAACTGGAGAAGATTCCAGAAGGATCCGAATTCCTGAACTTGAGAAGAAATAATTCTTTCTAGCCGAAGTTCCTTTTGAATAGGAGGTTTAAACTGAAAGAAAAGAAAAAATACATTCGGATAATATCGGGTAGGGATAATAGGGAGGGATAATGTTCGTCTCCTGTCGTTAATAAAATCCATATTTTCCGTCATCTAGACTAGGAAAATCTCCAATTTTATGGCACGACAGGAGACTTCCATTATGCTAGTTTAAAGCTTATAACATATTATGCATTATATATGTACATAGAAAATAATCTGGTATAAAAAATAAGATTATGAAAATTAAGATTAAAGGATAGACATAGAGACATGAAGTTCAGGTCTGAAATAAAAAGTCTTAAAAGTAGATTCGGAAGACCAATCCGCAGCTTTTAGGATATCAGATAAAGATCCTCCAGATTGGTGTAATTTAGTGGACATAGCTCCTCTAGTTGTGTGAGCTCCAAATTTGGATATGTCAATTCCTGCTAAAGCCATTGTTTGTTTTATCCATCTGGCTAAAGTGGGAGAAGTAACAGGGCGAAAAGGTTTTTGAAAAGAAATGAGTAATTGATTTGAATTAGAATTTCTTAAGGGTTCAGTCCTACTTTCATAAGATTTGATGCAACGAGCGACGCATAGGTTAGGATTAAGAGGAAAGGCCGGGTAAAAAACAGATTGAAGATTGGTTTTGGTTCTTCTGGAAATATAAAAACATATTCCGTTAGGAGAGAACTGTTTATGAGAGATATCAAGGGCTCGGACATCAGATACCCTTTTAATTGAAATAAGGCATAGAAGAGTAGTAAGTTTAAAAGATAAAAATTTTAAAGAAAGATAATCATTGTCGCCCCAAGATTCAATAAGATTAAGGATCTTTGAAACATCCCAAGTGGAATGATATTTAGGAATAGGAGGTTGTCTAAATTTTATTCCCTTTAATAGTTTGCAAATTAGCAGGTGTTTCCCAATGGAAATAGAGTGAATGGGAGCGTGATAGAAAGAAATCGCCGAACGATAAACATTAATCATACGATAAGCTTTCCCTGAATCGAATGAAAAGGATAGGAAATTTAGAACTTGAGTTATAGGTGCATGAACGGGATCCAGATCCCGTTAAGAGCACCAATCAGACCAAACTTTCCAGGCTGATCTGTAAGCAGATCGGGTACCTGGAGCCCACGCGTCTTCGAGGATACTTCTAGTTGATGTTGAAAATTCAGAATTCTGGTCTGACAACCCGAAATGAACCAGGCTATTAGCGTCAATAGTCCTGATGAGACAAGGGGATAAGGATTCCCCGATGGATCTTGTAGGATCATTGGGTGAGATGGAATGATTCTGGGATAATCTATAATCATTCCCAAAATTTGGGGAAACCAGGACTGGGTGGTCCACCACGGGGTAATGAGTATCAGTTTTGATTTCTGGGATCGTACTAGTTGTAATATTCTTGAAATTAGATTGAATGGTGGGAAAGCATATAGGGTTTCCAGAGGCCATATTTGAAGAAGGGCATATATGCCCTCTGGTTCCGGATCTGGACGCCAACTGAAAAACCGCGTGGTCTGACGATTCAATCTGGATGCGAACAGGTCCAAATGTATTGGACCCCAAAGAATATTGAGAAGTTGAAAAAGATTGGAATCTAGTTTCCAATCGCTGGAATCTGTTAAGTAGCGAGAGTACCAATCCGCAACTGTGTTGGAGAGACCGGGCAGATATTCTGCTTTCACTACTATATTCTTGGATAGACAAAAATGCCAAAATTATTTGGCAATATTGGCCAAAGATTCTGATCTTGTCCCACCCAGACGGTTGATGTATTGAACCGCCGAGATGTAGTCCATTCTTAAGAGAATACAACAATGGGATCTGTGACCTACAAAACTCTTGATGGCAAAAAATCCAGCTAGGAGTTCAAAACAATTTATATGGAGGAGAGATTCCTCCGCGGACCATTTGCCTCCTGTAGAGGAAACACTGAATCTCGCTCCCCAGCCCATGCGGCTGGCGTCGGATTCGATGATTAGATCCGGGATAGAGTTGAAGATGGTCTTCCCGTTCCAGCATTGAATGTGGTTTAACCACCATAGGAGTTCTTCCTTGGTGTCTGGGGTTAAAGTAACCTCGTCTGAATATCCTAATCCGTCTTTCAGATGTTGGATTTTCAGACGTTGTAAAGCCCTGTAGTGAAGAGGGGCTGGGAATATTGCTTGTATAGAGGAAGATAGAAGACCCTCAATTCGAGCAATCGCTCGCAGGGATATCAAATGTTTGTTCAAGACAATCCGAATCTCCCTGCAAATTGTTTTCAGCCTTCTGGAAGGAAGGCTTAAAATTGCATCCTGGGAGTTTATTAGGAATCCTAGGAATTCTATTTCCTGAAAGGGGGATAGAATGGATTTTTCTGAGTTGATGATGAAACCCATATTGGAAAGCAGAGTGAGTGTCCATTGGATGTGTAAATGTATTAGTGGCAGAGTTTGGGCCATGATACGGATATCATCCAGATAAATGATTAACCGGACACCTCTCGCCCTCAAGATCGCTATTACTGGTTTCAGCAGTTTTGTAAAGCACCATGGTGCTGAAGAAAGGCCGAAAGGGAGGCTGATGAACTGCCATTTCTGATCCTTCCAAATGAATTGGAGGTAAGGTTGAGATTCTGGATGCATGGGTACCGTGAGGTAAGCATCCTTGAGATCTATCTTGGCCAACCAGTCGTTGAGTAAAAGTAGATCTCTCAGGAGATGAATACCTTCCATTTTGAAATGGCGGTAGTAGACAAAATTGTTCAATGTTTTCAGGTTTATGACTGGGCGAAAGCCTCCGTCTTTCTTTTTTACCAGAAATAAATTGCTCACATACCCTGGAGCGCTCGGAGGAACTTGTATTATTACTCCTTTGGACAATAAGTCTTTGACTTCATTGTCTATGAGATTTTGATCTGGTTTCGAAAACATTATTGGATGGGGTAGTTGTTGTTGTATTGGTGGATGAATGAAATCTATTTGAAATCCCAATACTGTGTTTAAAACCCAGGCATCTGCGGTAATCATAGCCCAGACGGGGAAAAAAATAGAAATCCTTCCTCCTAACTTTAAGTGGGAAGAATGGTGAAGATGTGGGCTTACCTGTTGGAGGTCTTGACCTTGGATAACCACGGTGTCCTCTCGCTCTCCATGGTCTTGCTCTTGAAGGGAAGAAAGGGGATGGTTGGAAGGGAATGGAGGGGTTTGGGAATCTGTCCACATGGGTGGGTGGGTGGGGCACGGGAATAATGTCCCTCTTGGAATGTTCGGCTGAGAAGTCTGTCCCTTCTCTTCCCAGCCCTGGCAAAAACCCGAGGTTGGAACACTTTCCTCAACAAGGATTGCGCCTTGTCGAGGGATGAAAAAAGATTAACGTATTTGTTAATTTCTTTAATGAAAGAGTCTCCAAAAAGGAGTCCTTCAGTGGGAGAGTCCGGTTCAGTATTAGATAAGTGAATAAGTTGTGGATCTAATTTTAATAAAAATAGATCTCTTTCTTTCTGTATTAATGGTAGAATTAATACCTCCATATATACAGATGGCCCTCTGGGCCCAACCCCGTAGGGTCAATAAATTCATGGGGACATTTGAAGCTAAAGCTTCCTCAGACAGATCCAAAATTTTTGTAAGAGGACCCAATAAATCAAGGAATTTGTCCTGGATAGTCTTGAAAGATCTATCCACTCCTTTTTTCGGGTTCTTTCCCGATTTGTTTAGAAACTTTACTATAGAGGGGTCAACCTCAGGTGTGTCTGTTAATTTATGAGGCAAAGTGGGCCTGGGGCATTCAGCCTTTAATTTACTTCTAGTAGATTTGTCTAATGGCTTTTGTAACCAGAGACTTAAACATTTTTTGTTTTTAGGGTGAGGAACCCATTCCCCCGATCTGGGATGTTGAATATCTATCAGATCAAAAAATGGGTTTCCTGCACTATCTAGAATCGTGGGTCTCTGATCCTCAGGATCGGTAATAATTTCTTCCTCAGAGATGTCTATATAGTCAGAATCGTTATCCGATGCAGCTGATTCTGAATGATCTGAGGAGGAATGGCTGGGATGTTCATTATATGAGTCTGGCTTTGATCTATTCGAGACTTTATGAGCCCGTTTATGTTTTGTCTCCTCACGGGTAGAGGGGATGGGATGCACCTGAGAGGCATCTGTATGTTTGCTTTTCACAGAAGCATCATTAGTGTCCTGGTCCTTAGATTTTTTTATTTTTCTTTGTGGCATTTGAAGGATCGGTAAGATGGCGCCTTTTTTGGGAGGCTTTCCCTGATTTCTTCCAGCCAACCTGAAGTTTGGAAACGGAGTCCTCTGGGGACCAATATTGGTCGGAGGGTGTAGAGGGAATTTGTTTTGAGGTATCAACAGTGACCTGCTTAATAGCTGAGGCTATTGAATTTGCAATTAATTCAGGAAAAGAGGACATTGCTGAACGTACAGCAGAGTGAATGGATTTATTAACCGACTGGTCTACCAAATTTTGTAATACTGAATCTTCCACATAATCAAAATGTTGTGGCTCAGTAGGGGTAATTTTGTCCTCATTAGCCATTTTGCTCAAATTAAAGATATATATATATATATATATATATATATATATATATATATATATATATGCAGAGCAATATAAATATTAAGGTGACTAATATGTAATTAGATATAATGGAAGGGGAAATAGGTATTAAGCTGTAGGGGAGTGAAAAAAGTTTTTATTAGAAAAAGATATATATTAACACTACAGACCATAAGATGGTGCTATAGGATAACAAATAGAGATACTTCACCTTGTGAGCAAAGAACTGTAGATATATAGTATTGTTGTTTTGTGCTCGCTGTCGTCTCCGTCTGAAGCGTCCGCTCTGACAGGAATCCCGCACTGACAGGATTCCTATGTGTGAGGTGATTTATGAGCAAACTTCGTGCCGCACGGCTGATCGCCAGCCGGGCGCGTATTATCGCGAGAGTACAGGAATGTATAACAGACGCGAACGGAGGTGAGTAACGAGCTGTGACAGAAATGAAAGATAGGAACAACAAGTAATGAATGTAAGGAAGTAATGAGGTACACAAAGTATATGGCAGATAACTATCAGAGGAATATATATATATAGCGTTATGACAAAGTATATAGTATATATATTAGTCAGAGAAAAATATAATGGAAGTCTCCTGTCATGTCATAAAATTATTCCCTACTCCAAATATGGCAGTCAGAATAAATCCCTGGATCTACATCCTGTCCCTATAAATCTATTATCCATAGCCTGTAATCTTATTACTCTCCAGAAATCCATCCAGGCCCCTTTTGAACTCTCTTAGGCTGGATTCACACCACGTTTTGTTAAATACGGTTCCTGCATACGGCTGGGATGAGGGGGGCGAGGCTTAATCGCGGCGCCCCCACTCAGCCATATTCGGGAACCGTATTTAATGTATGTCTACATACATACAATGTATGTCGACCGCGTTTTTGCCTAAGGTCGGGAAACCGCATATGGCCGAAAACGAAGCCGACCGGAGGCTGCGGTTCACTCCGGTCGGCTCATAGACATACATTAAATACGGTTCCCGAATACGTCTGAGTGCGGGTGCCGCGATTAAGCCCCGCCCCCCTCCTCCAACTTACCAACCTTCTTTTTGGTCTGTCGGTCTTCTTTTGTAGCCACACCTGTAGCCCCGCCTCTAATGATGACATCATTGAAGAAAGACTGTCATCCTGTTCACCCACACTAAACCTAAGCCACTAAAGGCGGCACGCCAGCTGAATTTGAATATTCATGGTCGCTGGTCACGTGAGCACTCAGTAGGCACAAGCGGTCATGTGACCAGCAACCATGAATATTCAAATTCAGTGGGTGGGCCCGCCTCCAGCACACAATTTAGCGAAGATAGAAGAGCATCTTCAGAGTGACCGGGCACCGGCCAGATGGTATGGTATATATTAGTAAGAGACCCTCCTTTTCACCAGCACTATAACCCGGTGTATTGGTGATATGGATTATATCAGTTAACTTGTAACTATCTTACTCCGGCCAAATCATCAGAATGTGTACACCAAAGTAAATCAAACGGAGCCATGTCAGTTTCAAATACTTCAGACTTCTGTGCTTTTTTGCAAAATGTCCATGCTTATATCACCATTGCAATTAACATAAGTTCCCACCCTCACTAGGGGGTTGTTCTTAGTCCTAGCATACCATCTAAGGTATAGTCCTTTGTTAAACTTCAGCAGGCTTAAAGTCTTCTTGGGTGTTGGCCAGCAACTTACTCTATTTGATGGTGGGGGACGAACAGGAAGGAGCAGAGTAGCACGAGGAGAATGGAAGCTTTTTGACCCAAAATGGCCATTTTATGTTGCATACATATAATCACACATATATACGTCCATTACAATCCCCCCTTAAAATTACCATTTTACGTTTCCCTAACTTCTATCATCCTTACTCATCTGCCACAATGTGTCTTCTCAAATGTTTCACTGTACTTTAGACAACCCATGACTTGTCCATGGACCCCCTTAGCCTCAGACTTTACACATATGGAGTCAGATGCTGTCCCTATAGTTCACTGGTGTTATTAATGGCATTGAAGCTCTGTAATGGGGTACAGGCTTAATCTGTAATCTCGAAGTCCACATTCGTCATCACTGGCGTGGCATTCTCGATGGTCGTCTCACACTTCTTCTTTAGGCAAGGCAAAACACAACCCACAACAAAGCAAGATTTTTAGGATTATAAGTATGGTTATTTAGCCATTTGGGTCGGTCCTGTATTGGCTGAGATGTATGTTCAACTTGTCTCCCCAAACATTTTACATTCCCTCCTTTTTCTGCTTACACCATACATTATATCTAATGCCGTACCATTGACCATATGGTGGCAGAATGACACAGCGTGGAGGTGTTGGCAGCATGAGGAGACCATATAGTGTCTGGATGACACAGTGTGAGGGGTTCGCAGAAGAAGGAGACCACATAGTGGCTGAATGACACAGCGTGGAGGTATTGGCAGCATGAGGAGACCATATAGTGGCTGAATGACACAGCTTGGATGAGGCTGAAGCATGAGGAGACCATATAGTGGCTGAATGACACAGAATGGAGGTGTTGGCAGCTTGAGAAGACCTTATAGTGACTAAATGACACAGCGTGGAGGTGTTGGCAGCATGAGGAGACCATATAGTGGCTGAATGACACAGTGTGGAGGTGTTGGCAGCATGAGGAGACCATATAGTGGCTGAATGACACAGCGTGGAGGTGTTGGCAGCATGAGGACACCATATAGTGGCTGAATGACACAGTGTGGAGGTGTTGGTAGCATGAGGAGACCATATATAGTGGGTTAATGACACAGCGTGGAGGTATTGGCAGCATGAGGAGACTATATAGTGGCTGAATGACACAGCTTGGTTGAGGCTGAAGTATGAGGAGACCATATAGTGTCTTAATGGCACAGCCTGGAGTTGGCGGCACATGAGGAGACAATAGGGCCTCACAATCTCTAATAATAAAAGATGAATTTTGAAATTTCAGTTGAAGATGTATGGTACCTAGTGCTACCATAAACATATATAGGTAATGTCCTAGGCTCAGCAGCATCACTAAACCATGTAGTTGCTATATGACACATACAGTAGCAGTAAAACACCACTAGAAGGGCGTGGTCTAAGATGAAAGGCAGGAAGTGCTCAAAACCAAAATGCGGATGTGCATTTATACTAAGGGAGAGCAAGTCCTGCACTTGTGGTACTTTGCTATGGGCAATCCCCAGCAAAAAATGCATACAATGGAGGATGCTTGCAACCGACCACAAGTACCACAATGGCATCCTTACCCGATGATGGGTGTGGATGTAAATCATATATAGTACAGCAGTACAAAAACACAACAACAACAAATATAGGTGCACTATTGTGGTGGATGTAACAATGACATTAGCTAACCCTCAAAACTGATATAAAATTGAGACATTAGCCAGTATATCCTTATATGGAGGACATACCTGAGCCCGCACACCAATGCCAAGGTGTCACGATTTTGCTGGCTGGAGATGGATTCTCTGTGCCAAAGAGGGATTGGCGTGGACCGTGTCGGTGGACCGGTTCTAAGTTGCTACTGGTATTCACCAGAGCCCGCCGCAAAGCGGGATGGTCTTGCAGCGGCGGTAGCAACCAGGTCGTATCCACCAGCAACGGCTCAACCTCTCTGACTGCTGAGATAAGCGCGGTACAAGGGAGTAGACAAGAGCAAGGTCGGACGTAGCAGAAGGTCAGGGCAGGCAGCAAGGATCGTAGTCAGGGGCAACGGCAGGAGGTCTGGAACACAGGCTAGGAACACACAAGGAAACGCTTTCACTGGCACAATGGCAACAAGATCCGGCGAGGAGTGCAGGGAAAGTGACGTATAAGTAGGGAGTGCACAGGTGAAGGTACTGATTAAAACCTCATGCGCCAATCAGTGGCGCACCAGCCCTTTAAATGGCAAAGACCCGGCGCGCGCGCCCTAGGGAGCGGGGACGTGCGCGCCGAGACAGCACAGACGGGGAACGGGTCTGGTAAGCGAGTCGGGATGCGCATCGCGAGCAGGCGCGTCCCGCATCGCGAATCGCATCCCGGCTGGGAACATTATCGCAGCGCACCCGGTCGGCAGGTCTGACCGGGGCGCTGCGAATAGGAGAACGCTGTGAGCGCTCTGGGGAGGAGCGGGGACCCAGAGCGCTCGGCATAACAGTACCCCCCCCCCCTTGGGTCTCCCCCTCTTTTTGGAACCTGAGAATTTGAGGATAAGGTTCTTGTCCAGGATGTTGTCCTCAGGTTCCCATGACCTCTCCTCTGGATGCCAGAATTTCTTTCACCGAAAAGACGTCAGAGGACCCGGAAACTGGAGTGGGAGAAACAACTTTAGGAGAGAAGCGGTTAAGGATGAGTGGTTTAAGGAGAGAGACATGGAAAGCATTGGGAATACGGAAAGAAGGAGGAAGAAGGAGTTTGTAAGAGACAGGGTTGATTTGGCACTTGATTTTGAAAGGACCAAGATAACGTGGTCCCAGTTTATAACTGGGGACACGAAAGCGGACATACTTGGCGGAGAGCCATACTTTGTCTCCGGGAGAAAAAATGGGGGGAATTCTTCTTTTCCTATCGGCATGTTTTTTCATCCGGGATGAGGCCTGTAAAAGAGAATTTTGAGTCTCTTTCCATATGGTGGAGAAGTCCCGAGTCACCTCATCAACAGTGGGCACACCAGAGGGCATGGGAGTGGGAAGGGGGGGAAGAGGGTGACGGCCGTACACCACGAAAAATGGGGATTTAGCGGAAGATTCAGAGACTCTGAAATTGTACGAGAATTCGGCCCATGGTAGAAGATCTGCCCAGTCATCCTGGCGGGAGGAAACAAAATGTCGCAAATAGTCACCCAGGACCTGATTAATTCTTTCCACTTGCCCATTGGATTGGGCATGATAAGAAGACGAGAAGTTTAATTTGATTTTGAGTTGATTACAGAGGGCCCTCCAGAATTTAGACACAAATTGAACGCCTCTATCCGAGACGATATGCGTAGGCAGCCCGTGAAGGCGAAAAATGTGTATAAAAAATTGTTTCGCCAACTGAGGCGCAGAAGGAAGGCCTGGAAGAGGGATAAAATGTGCCATCTTGGAGAATCGATCAACGACCACCCAAATAACTGTGTTGCCATGGGATAAAGGTAAGTCAGTAATAAAGTCCATACCAATCTGAGACCATGGTTGTTCAGGAACAGGCAGAGAGGATGGAGGAGACCAGCAGGCTTTTGGCGGGTGGTCTTGTCCCTGGCACAAACTGTACAAGCCCGCACGAAATCAACAACATCAGCTTCCAGGGTAGGCCACCAATAAAATCGAGAGATGAGCTGGATGGATTTTTTGATGCCAGCATGGCCTGCGAAGTGTGAGGAGTGTCCCCACTTGAGAATCCTGAGGCGCTGGCGTGGAGAGACGAAGGTCTTCCCTGGAGGAGTTTGTCTGATGGAGGCTGGAGAAGTGGAGATCAAACAGTCCGGAGGAATAATGTGTTGCGGGGAAGCTTCCACTTCAGAGGCATCCGATGAACGAGAGAGGGCATCAGCCCTAATGTTCTTGTCAGCAGGGCGAAAATGAATTTCAAAGTTAAAACGGGCAAAGAACAACGACCACCTAGCCTGGCGAGGGTTCAGCCGTTGGGCAGACTGAAGATAAGAGAGATTCTTGTGATCATTGTATATAATAACTGGATATTTGAATCCCTCCAGCAGGTGCCTCCATTCCTCAAGCGACAATTTTATGGCCAGTAGTTCTCGATCACCAATGGAGTAGTTTTTCTCCGCCTTAGAGAAGGTCCTAGAAAAGAAACCACAAGTAACAGCATTTCCGGAAGAATTTTTTTGTAGGAGTACTGCTCCAGCTCCCACCGAGGAGGCGTCTACCTCCAGCGAGAAGGGCTTAGATGGATCAGGTCTGGAGAGTACGGGAGCAGAAGAAAAGGCAGTCTTGAGATGATTGACTGCGTCTTCCGCTTGAGGAGGCCAGGACTTAGGGTTGGCGTTTTTCATGGTTAGGGCCACGATAGGAGCCACAATAGTGGAAAAGTGCGGAATAAATTGTCTGTAATAATTGGCAAACCCCAAAAAACATTGGATAGCACGGAGTCCGGAGGGGCGTGGCCAATCCAATACGGCTGATAGTTTATTTGGGTCCATTTGTAGTCCCTGGCCAGAGACTAAGTATCCTAGGAAGAGAAGAGATTGACATTCAAAGAGACATTTTTCCATTTTGGCATATAATTGGTTGTCCCGAAGTCTCTGAAGAACCATGCGGACATGCTGGCGGTGTTCTTCTAGGTTAGCAGAAAAAATCAAAATATCGTCTAGGTAAACCACAACACAGGTATATAGAAGATCACGAAAAATGTCATTTACAAAGTCTTGGAAGACGGCAGGGGCGTTGCAAAGCCCAAAGGGCATAACCAGATATTCAAAGTGTCCATCTCTGGTGTTAAATGCGGTCTTCCACTCGTCCCCCTCCCTGATGCGGATGAGATTATATGCACTTCTTAAGTCCAGCTTGGTAAAGATGTGGGCGCCTCGTAGGCGATCAAAGAGTTCCGAGATAAGAGGTAGGGGATAGCGGTTTTTTACAGTGATTATATTAAGTCCGCGGTAATCAATGCAAGGGCGTAAGGAGCCGTCTTTTTGGGAAACGAAAAAAAATCCAGCTCCGGCAGGGGAGGAAGACTTGCGGATAAACCCCTTTTTTAAGTTCTCTTGGATGTACTCCGACATGGCTTGTGTTTCCGGAGCAGACAGAGGATAGATTCTGCCCCGGGGTGGAGTAGTACCAGGGAGGAGGTCAATAGGACAGTCATAAGGCCTGTGAGGAGGCAAAGTCTCTGCTTGTTTTTTGCAAAAAACATCAGCATAATCCAGATAGGCCTTGGGGAGACCAGATATCGGAGGAACCACAGGGTCTTGACTGACAGTACAGGAAGCAGGCTTAAGACAGTCCTTGTGGCAAGAAGTACCCCAGTTCTTGATTTCCCCGGTGGTCCAATCGAGGGTTGGGGAATGGCGTTGAAGCCATGGTAGTCCAAGAAGAATTTCTGAAGTGCAGTTAGAGAGGACCAGAAATTCAATTTTTTCGTGATGGGGTCCGATGCACATTAAGAGGGGTTCCGTGCGGTAACGCACAGTACAGTCCAATCTTTCATTATTAACAGAGGCGATGTAGAGGGGGCTGGCGAGACTGGTCACCGGGATATTGAACCTGTTGATGAAAGAGGCCAAAATAAAATTTCCTGCAGATCCGGAATCCAAGAAGGCCGTAGCTGAGAAGGAGAAGGTAGAAGAAGAAATCCGCACAGGCACAGTAAGACGTGGAGAAGCAGAGTTCACATCAAGAGCTGTCTCACCTTTGTGCGGAGTCAGCGTGCGTCTTTCCTGACGTGGAGGTCGGATAGGACAATCCTTCAAGAAATGTTCGGTACTGGAACAGTACAGGCAAAGGTTCTCCATGCGGCGTTGTGTCCTCTCTTGAGATTTCAAGCGAGACCGGTCAACTTGCATAGCCTCCACGGCGGAAGGCACAGGAACGGATTGCAGTGGACCAGAGGAGAGAGGAGCCGGGGAGAGAAACCGCCTGGTGCGAACAAAGTCCATATCCTGGCGGAGCTCCTGACGCCTTTCGGAAAAACGCATGTCAATGCGGGTGGCAAGATGAATAAGTTTATGCAGGTTAGCAGGGATTTCTCGTGCGGCCAGCACATCTTTGATGTTACTGGATAGGCCTTTTTTAAAGGTCGGGCAGAGGGCCTCGTTATTCCAGGACAATTTGGAGGCGAGAGTACGGAATTGGATGGCGTACTCGCCAACAGAAGAATTACCCTGGACCAGGTTCAGCAGGGCAGTCTCGGCAGAAGAGGCTCGGGCAGGTTCATCAAAGACACTTCGAATCTCCGTGAAGAAAGAGTGTACAGAGGCAGTGACAGGATCATTGCGGTCCCAGAGCGGTGTGGCCCATGACAGGGCTTTCCCAGACAGAAGGCTGACTACGAAAGCCACCTTTGACCTTTCAGTTGGAAACTGGTCCGACATCATGTCCAAATGCAGGGAACATTGTGAAAGAAAACCACGGCAAAATTTAGAGTCCCCATCAAATTTGTCCGGCAAAGATAAACGGAGGCTGGATGCGGCCACTCGCTGCGGAGAACGTGCAGGAGCTGGCGGAGGAGATGATTGTTGAAGCTGTGGTAGTAGCTGCTGTAGCATCACGGTCAGTTGAGGCAGCTGGTGGCCTTGTTGCGCTATCTGTTGCGACTGCTGGGCGACCACCGTGGTAAGGTCAGCGACAACTGGCAGCGGGACCTCAGCAGGATCCATGGCCGGATCTACTGTCACGATTCGACTGGCTGGAGGTGGATCCTCTGTGCCAGAGAGGGATTGGCGTGGACCGCGTCGGTGGACCGGTTCTAAGTTGCTACTGGTATTCACCAGAGCCCGCCGCAAAGCGGGATGGTCTTGCAGCGGCGGTAGCAACCAGGTCGTATCCACCGGCAATGGCTCAACCTCTCTGACTGCTGAGATAAGCGCGGTACAAGGGAGTAGACAAGAGCAAGGTCGGACGTAGCAGAAGGTCAGGGCAGGCAGCAAGGATCATAGTCAGGCAACGGCAGGAGGTCTGGAACACAGGCTAGGAACACACAAGGAAACGCTTTCACTGGCACAATGGCAACAAGATCCAAGGGAGTGCAGGGGAAGTGAGGTATAAGTAGGGAGTGCACAGGTGAAGGTACTGATTAAAACCTCATGCGCCAATCAGTGGCGCACCGGCCCTTTAAATCGCAAAGACCCGGCGCGCGCGCCCTAGGGAGCGGGGCCGCGCGCCGGGACAGCATAGACGGGAAACAGGTCTGGTAAGGGAGTCGGGATGCGCATCGCGAGCGGGCGCGTCCCGCATCGCGAATCGCATCCCGGCTGGGAACATTATCGCAGCGCACCCGGTCGGCAGGTCTGACCGGGGCGCTGTGAATAGGAGAACGCTGTGAGCGCTCTGGGGAGGAGGAGGGACCCGGAGCGCTCGGCGTAACACAAGGTTTCTCAAATGGCACGGGACCTAACCTTAAACCTGCCTGTGCATGATAAGCAAAAAACAGGGGCCAATGCGCAATTACAAAAGCTTTTGGTCTGACTTACAGACTGCTCCCACTGTAACCTCCAGTGTGAGTGAGCACACATACAATGGGAGGAGGGAGGCAGGCTCTAAGCCCCACCCAAGTAGGCTGATGAGTTGCCGGCCTCACATGTGCACCTAAATGCTACCTATACATCATAATACAGGCGCATTACTATAACATTTCAGAATAAAACACGACTAGAAGGGTGTGGTCTAAGATGACAGGCAGGAAGTGGTCAAAACCAAAATGTGGATGTGCATTTATACTAAGAGAAAGCAAGTCCTACAATTGTGGTCCGTTGCTATAGGCAATCCCCAGCAAAACATGCATACAATGGAGGATGCCTGCAACCAACCGCAAGTACCACAATGGCATCCTTACCCGATGATGGGTGTGGATGTAAATCATATCTAGTAAAGCAGTACAAAAACACAACAACAAGAAATATAGGTGACATTAGCTAACCCTCAAAACTGATATAAAATTGAAACAGTAGCAGGCAGCAGCATGAGTACACAAGAGGGATTCACAACTCCTAACATTAAAAGGTGAATGTTGAAATCTCTAATGAAGATGTATGTTAGCTAGTGCTACCATCCAAAAATGTAAGGCACAAGCCCAGAAGCATCAGTAAGCCAAGTAATTCCTGAAAGAGTCAGGAGCAGGCATCAGCAGTACACCCGAGGGTGTCATAACCCCTGACATTGAAGGATCAATGTTGAAATTTATATTAAGCATGTATTTAGCTCCTGCTAAACATCCCAAAAATTTAGGCACAAGCCCAGAATCATCAGTAAGCCAAGTAATTCCTGAAAGACACTAGTGTTGAGCGGCATAGGCCATATTCGAATTCGCGAATATTCGTGAATATATGGACGAATATTCGTCATATATTCGCGAATATTCGCATTGTATTTTCTCATATGCAAATATTCGTGTTTGCAAAAATTAACATATGCGAAAATTAGCATATACAAAAACCTGCACAAGCAAAAATTCGCATATGCGAAAATTAGCATATGCAAATTTTCGTATATGCGAAAATTCGCACGCCAGTCTCACACAGTAGTATTAGAGCCTTCTTTACACCACACAAGCTGGAAGCAAAGAGGGGTGATCACTGTGATGTGTACTGTGAAAAAAAAAAAAAAAGAAAAAAAAAGAATATTCGTAATTACGAATATATAGTGCTATATTCGCGAATATTCGCGAATTCGCGAATATGCGATATTCGCGAATAAAATTCGTATTGCGAATATTCGCGAGCAACACTAAAAGACACAGGAGCAGTCAGGAGCAGGCATAAGCAGTACACCAGAGGGTTTCATAACCCCTTACATTGAAAGATCAATGTTGAAATTTCTATTATGTATTTAGCTCATGCTAAACATCCAAAAATGTAAGGCAAAAACCCAGAAGCATCAATAAGCCAAGTAGTTCTTGAAACATACAGTCAGGAGAAGGCATCAGCAGTACACCAGAGTGTTTTTATAACCCCTTACATTGAAAGATCAATGTTGAAACTTCTATTAAGCATGTATTTAGCTCATGCTAAACATCCAAAAATGTAAGGCCCTAGCCAGAAGCATCAGTAAGCCAAGTAATTCCTGAAAGACACAGGAGCAGTCCGGAGCAGGCATCAGCAGTACACCAGAGGGTTTCATAACCCCTTACATTGAAAGATCAGTATTGAAATTTCTATTAAGTATGTATTTAGCTCATGCTAAACATCCAAAAATGTAAGGCCCAAGCCAACATTGAAAGATCAATCTTGAAAACTCAATTAAGCATTGAGCATCCAGCATTAAACATATTTGGAGTTAATATGCCATTCACAGTAGCATCAGAAAACGACAGATTGGCTGAATGACACAGCCTGGAGGTGGGGAAAGCATAAGGAGCCCATGTAGTGTCTGAATGGTGGCTGAAGCATGAGGAGATCATTGAAATACAAGAATTTTAAATAGAAATCTAAGATTTTGAAATTGAAATTGTGGATTTTGAAATGGAACTTTTAAAGGGGTTATGCACCATAAGGTGATTTTAGTACGTACCTGGCATACAGTAATGGACATGCTTAGGAAGGATCTGCGCTTGTCTTGGGGCTAAATGGCAATGTTGTGAGATTACCATAACACTGTGGCTAGCTTTTTGTGAACTTGTATTTCCTGTTTGACCTTTCTTTTTTGTACTATAAATCCCACAATTCCATTTTCCTCCCTCCCACACATCAGCAGCCACCCCACCCATTGAAACATATATGAGCTGCATCTATCAAAAGACCTGTGGTTTGCAATCAGGGTGCCTACAGCTGTTGCATTAGTTGCAGATTGAGCTCTCTCCCACCAAGCGATCGTTCCACCCATTGAAGCAGACAGGCTCCCTGTCATCAGCTGACTAGTGAGTCAGGTCTCGGCCACATTGCAAGCTGGGAAAAATCTGAGACAACAGTAATTTTGTATACTGTTAAAAATAAAGAGTGGGGTGAAAATCACAGAAGAATTGTGAGCAAACTGTCACATACAGGTACAGACACAATATTATGAACTACACTAACATTACAGCCCCTGTAGCATAGTAAAATAAAAAAATTCCTGGAATACCCCTTTAACTCCCAAGTTTTAGTGGCCCGGGCCCTGGCGTGTGGGTACAAAGGACCTAATCTAACAAGGAGTCCCATGTCACATGTCAGCACAGTGACAGAGCCTGGAGGTGGCATCAGTAGGAGGAGACCATATTATGTCTGAATGGCACAGCCTAGAGTTGGTTGAAGCATGAGGAGACCCCAGGGCTTCACAAAAATTGTCAGAATACCACCTGACATTCAAAATAATAAAATGATAGATACGTTCTCTGAAGAAAAGGATCCTTCATTAGATGACAATACGAGTATTGTGTGTTCCAGTGACATTAGCTCATCAGAGGAACAGGAAGACATGATACAACTTAATTCTGCAACTGAAGAACCCCAACAAAGAATGAATGACTTAAAGCCTACTGGAACTGAGAAACTTCAAAATGGTAAATCTACCACCTGGGATAGTCAGTCAATTCCAACAGCCGGTGGTCAGTATCCACAGTTCCCTGTTTCTGCTAGTCCTTGGCAATATTCCTTTTATTACTGGTCTGGTATGTACATGGCAATAATGCTGGGAGAGTATATATTGCCTGAATGACACAGCCTGGAGTTGGCTGAAACATGCGGAGACCTCAGGGCTTCACAATCACAAAGAAAAAACTGAAGAATTTTTGAATTTTAAACCGAAGATTTTGGATAGCTAGTGCTACCTACCATAACAAAATTTCTATTCCCAGACCCAGGCCCAGCAGCAGTATCAGTAAACCATATATTGCCTGAATAACACAGCCTGTAGTTGGCATAAGCATGAGGAGACCATTGAAATGTATAATTTTTTTAATTTAAATTTCAGATTTTGAAATGTAAATTAAGGATTTTGAAATTGAACTTTTAACTTCCAAGTTTTAGTGTCCCGGGCCCCAGCTCGTGAGTACAAAGGGCCAAATCTAAGGAGTCACATGTTAAATGGAAGCACAATGACAGAGCCTGGAGGTGGAATCAGCATGACTTTACAAGAGAGCTTCACAGCCCCTAACATTAAAATGGTAATGTTGAAATCTGTATACAAGATGTATGTTAGCTAGTGCTAACCTCAAAAAAATTTAGGCCCAGCAGCATTACTAAACTATATAGTTTCTGAAACACATAGCCTGGAGCAGGCAGCAGGATGTGTACATAAGAGGCCTTCACAACCCCTAACATTAAAGGATCAATGTTGAAATCTCAATTGAGCATATATGTTTGCTAGTGCTAACATAAAAAATTGTAATATCCAAGACAGTCCCAGCAGCATCAGAAATCAATATAGTGGCTGAATGACACAGCCTGGAGGAGGGGAAAGCATAAGGAGCCCATATAGTGTCTGAATGGTACAGCCTGGAGGTAGCCGAAGCATGAGGAGACCATATAGTGGCTGAATGGCACAGCCTGGAGTTGGCAGAAGCATAAGGAGACAAAATAGTGGCTGAATGAAACAGCTTGGAGGTGGCAGCAGCAGCAACAGGAGTCCTGAAAGTGACTCGGTGAGAGAGTGGTGCGGTGGGTGGCAATACCAGTACCCGGTGATGAAGGTGACTGGAATGTTTGTAACTGGGGAGCAGTGCCCTAAATCTGTTTGGCACTATGCATATTTGTGAAGTGTTGCTGTAGCACCATGGTCAATCTACTCTGATGCATCTGGCATTGGTGGGTGGAAATCCTGGCTGATCCATGCCTGATTCATCTTCACAAAGGTCAGTCTCTCCACATTTTTCGTGAACAGACGAGTTCTCCTAGGGGTAACTATGGCCCCCGCCACACTAAACACCCGCTCTGATGCCACACTACTGGCCGGGCAGGACAGCTTTTCCAGGGCAAACTCTGCAAGTTGCGGCCACTAATCAAGTTATGCTGCCCAGAAGTCCAGCGGATCTTCAAGGTGTGTTGGCATGGCCATGTCAAGGTATGCCACCACCTGCTGGTTCAGATCCTGCTCCAGGTCTACCTGCTGCTGATGAGTTGCTTTTTATGCGGATGAAGAAAGGTACTCATCAGCGACTGTAGCCTCAGGCTGCTGCTGATGGAGCTTGTACTGCTCCTGCCACCCCACCCCTCCCCAGCAGCCATGGCAGTGGAAGTTGAGCGCAGAAGGCCCCGCGAGTAAGACCTGCTAGTGGATGGACGATGGCGCCGATAGGCATCAGCCAACTGACTATGTAGGATCTCTTTGTAGTAGGTCAGTCTGTCCTCCCTCTCAGTGGGTGTAAAAAAGGCACCCATTTTGTGCCGGTAGCGAGGATCCAATAAGGTGGAGACCCAGAAGTCATCCCACTGCCGAATGGTGACAATTCGGCTGTCACTATGCAAGCAAGTGAGCATGCATCGTGCCATTTGTGCAAGTCACTCGGAGGGACTCCCTGCCTCCATCTCCACTGCATACTGCCATGGTGTGTCTGTGTCCTCTGTCTCGTCTTCCTCAACCCTCTAGCTCCTCTAGTTCATCATGCTCCTCCTCTCCTGTCAGATGACTAGAAATATCGCCCATCTCATCAAACCTTAACTGTGTTCCACTGTGCCCCTCCTCCTCCAGTTCAGCCCCCACAGGGCTCATATGGCCGTGAGATGTAGGTGCAACGTCTCAATTGCCCTTAGCAGCCCTCATTTCCAACACTTGTTGTAGGATATGAAGCAGTGGAATGATGTCGTTCATCCCGTAATCCTGGCAACTTACGTATAATGTGCCTTCCTCAAAGGTCCTGAGCAAACGGCAGGTGTCGCGTATGAGCTGCCACTGGCTTACATTGAAGTTACACACGAGATTATCCCTATCCGCATGGATCATCAAGAAATCAGTGATGGCTTTTCTCTGTTTGTACAGACGGTCCAACATATGCAGGGTGGAATTCCAACGTGTGGCAACGTCACAAATCAGACTATGTTGGGGAATACAATTCTGACGCTGTAGCTCAAGGAGGGTGTGCTTTGCAGTGTACGAGTGGCTGAAGTGCATGCAAAGTTTCCTTCCCATTCTTAGGATGTCTTGCAAATAGGGGCAACACTTCAGGAACCAGATTTAACACGTGTGCCCTGCAGGGCACATGTTTCACCCTTCCTTGTTGCAGCTCGGCCAAGATGTTCTTCCCGTTGTTGGTCACCATGGCTCCCATTTCCAGATTTCATGGAGTAAGCCATGCTCCGATTTCTTTACGAATGACTTTTAGCAGTTCATCCCCTGTGTGACTCTTTTCGCCAAGGCAAACCATGTGAAGAACAGCGTGACAACACCGTGCCCTGCTCACATGGTATGCTGAAGGGCCACTGAGACTTGTCCGGGCAGTGGAGGCCGAGGACACGGTGGAGGATGAGGAGGCGGAGTCGCACATTGTCACAGGACCAACAGGCTGACAGCGTGGAAGAGGAAGCGGCGTGACCTGTCCAAGTTGGGGTTGTGGCTGTGCAGGAACCACATTCACCCAGTGAGCCGTAAAGGACATGTATTGTCCCTGACCGTAGTTACAGCTCCAGATGTCAGCGCTGCCGTGCACTTTGGTACACACCGAATAGCTCAAGGACTGACCCACCTTCTCTTCCACAAAATTGCGCAGGCTGGTACTGCCTTCTTCACAAAGAAATGACGGCTTGGTACTCTCCACAAGTCATTAGTTCTCTGAAAGCAACTTAGACAGGAGCACATTCAGCTTCTGCGCCATTGGATGAGTGGGCGCATACTGTTGTCTCTTGGACATGGCTTCGCGGATGGATTGTTGGCAGAATGGAT
Organism: Hyla sarda; assembly: GCF_029499605.1. Classification (NCBI taxonomy): domain Eukaryota; kingdom Metazoa; phylum Chordata; class Amphibia; order Anura; family Hylidae; genus Hyla; species Hyla sarda. Next base: position 751,693 of record NC_079191.1, read on the forward strand.
GACTAAAGATGGGATAAGCAGAGCATCTGGAGCGACAGAAGGAGGGTATGACACACAGCTCCCTTTGACTGAGGTGGTAGAGCCTTAGCTGGCCTCTGGATGATGTAGCAGGCTGGACCACTACATCGGAGCCACGGTTCTCCCATGCCGCTTTATAGTGGCGAAGCATGTGTTGACACAGGGCCGTGGTGCCAACATTGGGACTCTTGCCTTGCTTCACCTTCTGCCAACATGTCTTGCATGGGGCTATGTGAACCTCCTCCGGATGCTTGATGAAAAACTGCCACACCGCCGAGTAGCTGATTTTCGTACCAAATTGATTTTTACTGCCTCCTCTCCCAGGAACCCCTGTTCCACTACCTCCCAGAAAGGTAGGCTGCCACGCAGCATGTGCTCTCCCCTGGGCATGTTTGGCTCCAAAATTTCCACTTCTGCCACCACGCTGACTGCCAACCGTGCTAACGCCTTGCTGGCTCAGCTGCTGCTTCAAGGGCAACCTGCAACCCTCTTCTCCTGATAATGATGAAGCCCCTTCTGCACCCGGTTCCCAATTGCGATCGGCTTAATCATCATCAACAAATGTCTGCACGTCATTCAACAGTGTATGATTCAGGACCCTGAATCCTGGCAACACCGCCTCCCATGTCACTCTCCTCATCACTACTTGGCCACCTAGTGGAGGATGTGGCACATGTCTCCTCCCTTTCTTGGCTGGGCAGTAGCTGCTGACTGTCCTGTATTAGATCGTCCTCAGTGAATAGTGGAGATGAACCCACAGCATAACATACTTCTCTAAGATAGGGAACAGCATAGGACAAAGGCAATGGGAGGACACGGACTGCTCCCGGGCCATGCCAACTGAGGGTTGTATAAAGAAAAGGCACAATGTGTGGGATGTACTCAATCTGGCGGACGACCGAGAACTACTAGTCAGGGTATAATCTCCTTTCTACCCAAATAAAGCATATATAAAATAGAAAAAATAAAGTGACTGGTTCTCAAGGTCTTAAGGAGAAAAGATGGTGTAGGTGTAGGTGTATGAATGTAGTTATGGATGTGTTGAGTGATTGATTCTAAGAGTTAGAGGAGTATTTTTGGTGGTGTGATATAGGTGGGTTTTAACTGATGAGTTATTGGTGGTGTAATATAAATAAGATATCGTCAGTTTCAGGAAATAGTGGTTGTAGTTAAATGGTTTATAAGTGTAGTTATGGCTATGATTGAGGTAAGGAGAGAGAAAAGAAAAAAGAGAAGAAAGGAGACAGAGAGAAGAAAAATGGAGGAAACTTGGATAGATTCCAAAATTGTACAATTTATTATAATGTATAAAAAAGGAAAAAGTGCTGCGCCCTAGCACTTATACTTTCCAATATTTAAAGTAAAACATAAATAACAATAATAAGTAGATAGTCAGCAGAGTCGATAGACTGAAGCAATAATTCAGATAACTTAAAAATAAGGTGCAGCTCACAACAGAAGGACCGAGGCAGTTAAAGCTAAAGCCGGACCCCACCGGCAACAATAATTAAAAATAATGGAAACCTTTAGCTTATGCCTCTAGGACCTCACCAATGGTACATAATGGTGTGGGCAAAGATAGATATAACAGCGTTTGCTCAGAAATAGTTTTTTAATTCAGAATATAAAATATATATAAATAAGTAAAACAGTAACAAAACATCACATTACACTGGCACTATCTGAGGAAAATCTCACTGGGCCCTAGTGAGATATCCAAAATATAAAAAAGATATGTGAATAAATTAATATTCTAATAAGTCCATAAGTCTGCAGATAAAAAACAAAAATAAAATAAATCCGCAAAAAGTGTGAATAGATTTTTGGGTTTATGGCAAAGTCCATAAATAAAAAAATAAAAAAAAAGGTTAATGAATGAAAGGTTAATGAATTGGCAGGGGGACGCAAATAGATGTTGCGTACCGTGAGCTCCGATAGCGGAGGAGCATGCAGCAATTTCAGCGCTGGGGACCTCATTCGCTGGCTGACTTAGCACAGATGGCACTAGTCTGGCACTCCGGCAGGAGTGTCAGTCGGCTCGGATGCGACAACGGGTCTGGCGATGGTGGTACGCCGGGAGCAATGGAAGATCCGGGATTGGCGTCCCACGTGGAAGCAGGAGATGAGGCTATGCGATGCAGTAGATGGTAAAGTTGCAGCCAGGCAGGGCACAGTAGGACAGATTTAACTCCTCTGTTGCCAAGATGTTTGCAGATGGACACTGGTGGTAACTGTGTGAACAGTGCCAGATTTCTAAACGCGTTTCGGGGTACTGGGAAACAAGGACCTCCGACCCCTTCCTCAGTAGAAATGTGTATATGATAAAATTTGATAGTAACGCTGTTTTTGTAGTGAATTCACACCTGATAGTAGTTAATGGCATTCAAGAATAATACACGGTCATGGAATTGTAATGGATTGACTCTTAGGACTAGTAAAAGATGGAGTGGAGCAGCTCTTTGACAATTACTCATAAGAAATCTGATAATAGAATAGGACGTTGTTCACACCCTATTAACTCTGATAATAAAATCGGTCATGCTGTCTATAGTTAAACAATATGGAATAACTAATAAGTAAATTAACTGTAACTAATACACATAAATTTACTGAAAACTGAAACAACAATGAATGGAAAAAATAAAAATAAAATTAAAATAAAAAAAAAATAAAAAAATTTATAAATAAAAATATAAATAGATAAATAAATAAAAAAAAATAAAAAAAATAATAAATAAATAAAATAAATAAAAAATAAAAAAATGTGCTTAAAATAAAGATATTGAAGATAGTATATGGAAAAGATGTGGAGTGTAGAATAGAATTAGTATAGAAAAAAATAATAGAATGTATAAAATAAGATAAAAATAAGAATAAAAATAAAAACAAAAATGAAAAAATAAAAATGAATAATTGGATAAAAAAAATACATAAATGATGAAAAAAATATGAAAAAGATGAAATAATGATAAAAAATGAATAAAAGATAAATATAAATGAGGATAAAAATGGAATAAAATTAAATAAAAGATAGAAAATGAGAATGAAATAGAAAATAAAATACGATGATGAATAAAGATTGAATGAAAAATAAATATAGGTATAAAAGTAAAACTGAAGTGAATGAATAAGAAATAGTGTATGAAAAGTAATGATAAAAATTAAAATAAAAAATACAAAATAAAATAAAAATAAAATAAAAGTAAAAATAAAATAAAATAGAGACAATTGTGTGCATAGGCGGTGGGAAACAAATATCATAAAGGGAGAAAAAGACAATAGGGAGTAATAATGAATAAAAAGACAATAGGGATTAATATTGAACACGGAATATCTGACAACTGGAAAGATGATTGTTGAGAGGTTCCCATCAAACCACAAACCGCCGACAAATCTGAAACATGGCGGCGGGTGGTGGTCGGAGGGGAACCACAACATAGAAAACCAAACAATTCAAAGCTGGAGTTCAAACCTTTGGGTTCCATTGATCCAAATTCATAGATCATTTTGCTCTCAGCCCTAGACATTTGGACCATATAGCTACCCCCCCCCCCCCCCCTCCAATCTGGTTTAATTGTTTGGAGTCCTACAAATCTTAATTTTGATGGATCTCTGTTATGGGTAATTGAAAAGTGTGTTGATAATGGATGTTTTAAATCTCCTTTTTTAATATTGTTAATGTGTTCTGCTATTCTTAGTTTCAGTGTTCTTTTTGTTCTCCCCACATACTGTTTTTTACAGTCACATTCCAAAATATATATGACTCCTTTTGTATTGCAAGTAATGCACTCATCTATTTTCCATATGAAATTGTTAGTTCGAGATTTTACTTCTACAGTTTTTTTGGGATCTACAGTGGTATTGCAGTTGTTGCATATTCCACAACGAAAAAAACCTTTAGTGGATAGCCAAGTTTTGTTATCTTTGATATTCATAGGTGGTTAGATGGAAGGGACAACAGTTATACCCACATTCAGCGCCTTAGTGTATATGATAGGGGGGTGGTGTGGTAATGATTCTCCTATAATTTTGTCTTGTCTTATTATTTCCCAATGTTTGTTAATCACTTTTTCAACTTTTTTATGTGAACTATTGAATGGTAGAATAATCCTGAATTCGGGTATTTCTTTTTGTTTACTTTTATCCAAAGTAAATAAAGAATTTCTATCTAGTACTCTTACTTTGTCCAAAGATTGTTTTAAAATCTCATCTGGATACCCCTTATCTATAAATTGTTTAGTAAGGGTCTCAGCTTCTACCAAAAAAGTGTCATTATTAGTGCAATTGCGTTTTAAACGGCGATATTGGCCGGTTGGCACATTCAATAGCCAGCGTGGTAAATGACAACTATTATAGGTGATAAAACTATTCTTGGCTATGGGTTTAGTGAATGTGTTACAGATTAATCTGTCTTTGGATACCTTAATCTGTAAATCCAAAAAATCAATGTGACTAGTGCTGATAGTGGAAGTGAAATTAAGATGGTGCTCATTGACATTTAACTGGTGAATAAAGTGTTCTAATTCTGGTAAAGACCCTCCCCAAATCAAAAAAATATCATCTATATAGCGTCGCCAGAGCACCAGACTCGCGCCAAGTATGGGGGCGATGGTATCTTCCTCCCATGATGCCATAAATAAATTGGCATAACTTGGCTGGTGCCCATGGCAGTGCCGGTTTGCTGCAAATAAAAATCACCTTCAAAGAAAAAATTATTGTGAGTGAGAATAAAGTGGATAGCCTGTGTTATAAAGTCCACCTGATCTGTTTTGATGTCACCTTTATGACCCAAATCATGACGTATTATGATATAAAGAGAAGACACGTCAAGGGTGGCCATGATGTAGTGATCCTCCCATTGTAGGGACTACACCATGGCCACCACCTGAGTGGTGTCCCTTAAATAAGATCTTGTTTTCTGTACAAATGGTTGTAGAAATTTATCAACGTATTGGGATAGGTTAGATGTTAAAGTACCTATTCCTGATACAATGGGTCTTCCTGGGGGTGTTTTGATATCTTTATGAGTTTTGGGTAGACAATAAAACACAGGCAATCTACCCGGAGTGCTTAAAATAAATTTGTATTCATTTGTGGTGATAATACCCTTCTCCTGTGCACTGTGACAAAAGTCATGCAATTGTTTAGTGAAATTTTCAGTGGGATCTTTGGACAATTTTTGATATGTGTCATGATCATGGAGTTGTCTCCAACATTCCTTATTGTAATCTACAGTGTTTAACCCCTTCAGGACCAAGCCCATTTTGGCCTTAAGGACCAGAGCGTTTTTTGCACATCTGACCACTGTCACTTTAAACATTAATAACTCTGGAATGCTTTTAGTTATCATTCTGATTCCGAGATTGTTTTTTCGTGACATATTCTACTTTAACATGGTAGTAAATTTTTGTGGTAACTTGCATCCTTTCCTTGTGAAAAATCCTAAAATTTGATGAAAAATTTGAAAATTTTGCATTTTTCTAACTTTGAAGCTCTCTGCTTGTAAGGAAAATGTATATTACAAATAAAAAAAAATTTGGTTCACATATACAATATGTCTACTTTATGTTTGCATCATAAAAGTGACGAGTTTTTACTTTTGGAAGACACCAGAGGGCTTCAAAGTTCAGCAGCAATTTTCCAATTTTTCACAAAATTTTCAAACTCACTATTTTTCAGGGACCAGTTCAGGTTTGAAGTGGATTTGAAGGGTCTTCTTATTAGAAATACCCCACAAAAGACCCCATTATAAAAACTGCACCCCCCAAAGTATTCAAAATGACATTCAGTCATCATTTTAACCCTTTAGGTGTTTCACAGGAATAGAAGCAAAGTGAAGGAGAAAATTCACAATCTTCATTTTTTACACTCGCATGTTCTTGTAGACCCAATTTTTAAATTTTTACAAGGGGTAAAAGGAGAAAATGTATACTTATATTTGTAGCCCAATTTCTCTTGAGTAAGCACATACCTCATATGTCCATGTAAAGTGTTCGGTGGGCGCAGTAGAGGGCTCAGAAGGGAAAGAGCGACAAGGGGATTTTGGAGAGTACGTTTTTCTGAAATGGTTTTTGGGGGCATGTTGCATTTAGGAAGCCCTTATGGTGCCAGAACAGCAAAAAACCCTCACATGGCATACCATTTTGGAAACTAGACCCCTTGAGGTACGTAACAAGGAATAAAGTGAGCCTTAATACCCCACAGGTGTTTCACGACTTTTGCATATGTAAAAAAAAATTTTTTTTTTTCACTAAAATGTGTGTTTCCCCCCAAATTTCACATTTTTCCAAGGGTTAATAGCAGGAAATACCCCCCAATATTTGTAACCCCTTCTCTTCTGAGTATGGAGGTACCCCATAAGTTGACCTGAAGTGCACTATGGGTGAACTACAATGCTCAGAAGAGAAGGAGTCATATTTGGCTTTTTGAGAGCAAATTTTGCTCGGGGGGCATGTCGCATTTAGGAAGCCCCTATGGTGCCAGAACAGCAAAAAATACCCACATGGCATACCATTTTGGAAACTAGACCCCTTGAGGAATGTAATAAGGAATAAAGTGAGCCTTATTACCCCACAGGTGTTTCATGACTTTTGCATATGTAAAAAAAAAAAATAATAATTTCCACTAAAATGTGTGTTTCCCCCCTAATTTCACCTTTTTGCAAGGGTTAATAGCAGAAAATACTCCCCAAAATTTGTAACCCCATCTCTTCTGAGTATGTAGGTACCCCATAAGTTGACCTGAAGTGCACTATGGGCGAACTACAATGCTCAGAAGAGAAGGAGTCATATTTGGCTTTTTGAGAGCAAATTTTGCTCGGGGAGCATGTCGCATTTAGGAAGCCCCTAAGGTGCCAGAACAGCAAAAAAAAAAACACATGGCATACCATTTTGGAAACTAGACCCCTTGAGGAACGTAACAAGGGGTACAGTGAGCATTTACCCCCCACTGGTGTCTGACAGATCTTTGGAACAGTGGGCTGTACGAGTTTTCATTTTCATGGACCACTGTTCCAAAGATCTGTCAGACACCAGTGGGGGGTAAATTCTCACTGCACCCCTCATTACATTCCGTGAGAGGTGTCGTTTCCGAAATGGGGTCACATGTGGGGTTTTGTTTTTTTTGCGTTTGTCAAAACCGCTGTAACAATCAGCCACCCCTGTGCAAATCACCTCAAATGTACATGGTGCACTCTCCCTTCTGGGCCGTGTTGTGCGCCCCCAGAGCACTTTGCGCTCACATATGGGGTATCTCTGTAGTCGGGAGAAATTGCGTTACAAATTTTGGGGGGCTTTTTTCCCTTTTACCTCTTGTGAAAATTTAAAGTATAGGGCAACATCAGCATGTTAGTGTAAAAAATAAAAAATTTTTACACTAACATTCTGGTGTAGACCCCAACATTTCCTTTTCATGAAGGGTTAAAGAAGAAAAAGCCCCCCACACCTTGTAACGCAATTTCTCCCGAGTACGGCGATACCCCATATGTGACCCTAAACTGTTGCCTTGAAATACGACAGGGCTCCGAAGTGAGAGCGCCATGTGCATTTGAGGCCTAAATTAGGGATTTGCATAGGGGTGGACATAGGGGTATTCTACGCCAGTGATTCCCAAACAGGGTGCCTCCAGCTGTTGCAAAACTCCCAGCATGCCTGGACAGTCAACGGCTGTCCGACAATACTGGGAGTTGTTGTTTTTCAACAGCTGGAGGCTCTGCTTTGGAAACAGTGGCGTACCGGACGTTCTTATTGGGGGAGGGGGGCTGTGTAGGGGTATGTGTATATGTAGTGTTTTTAACTTTTTATTTTATTTTGTGTTAGTGTAGTGTAGTGTTTTTAGGGTACAGTCACATGTGCGGGGGATTACAGCGAGTTTCCCAGCGCAAAATTTGCTGCATCTCAAGATGCGAGAAACCCACTGTAAAAGCCTCGCCCATGTGAATGTACCCTGTACATTCACGGGGGTGGCGGGGCAGGGGGGGCTTGCATCAGCTGTTGCAAAACCACAACTCCCAGCATGCATGGTCTGTTAGTGCATGCTGGGAGTCATAGTTTTGCAACAGCTGGAGGCACACAGGTTAGGAAACACTGAGTTAGAAACAGACAATGTTTCCCAACCAGTGTGTCTCCAGTTGTTGCAAAACTACAACTCCCAGCATGCCCAGACAGCTGAAGGGCATGCTGGGAGTTGTAGTTCGGCAACATCTGAAGGGCCAGATGTTGCTGAACTAAAACTCCCAGCATGCCTGGACAGTCAGTGCATACTGGGAGTTGTAGTTTTGCAACAGCTGGAAGAGCACAGATTGGAGACCATTATACAATGGTCTCCAAACTGGGGCCCTCCAGATGTTGCAAAACTACAACTCCCAGCATGCATGGTCTTTAGTGCATGCTGGGAGTTATAGTTTTGCAACAGCTGGAGGCACACAGGTTAGGAAACACTGAGTTAGAAACAATGTTTCCCAACCAGTGTGTCTCCAGCTGTTGCAAAACTACAACTCCCAGCATGCCCAGACAGCTGAAGGGCATGCTGGGAGTTGTAGTTCGGCAACATCTGAAGGGCCAGATGTTGCTTAACTAAAACTCCCAGCATGCCTGGACAGTCAGTGCATGCTGGGAGTTGTAGTTTTGCAACAGCTGGAAGAGCACAGATTGGAGACCATTATACAATGGTCTCCAAACTGAGGCCCTCCAGATGTTGCAAAACTACAACTCCCAGCATGCCCAGACAGCCAAAGGCTGTCTAGGCATGCTGGGAGTTGTAGTTTTCAGACTCCTAGAAGCAGCAGTGAAGATCTTCACTGCTGCCTCTGAGGACCACATACTCACCCGTCGCTGCTCGTCCACGTGGCCGGTCCCGCGCTGCTCCTCGGTCCCGCCGCTGGATCAGGTAAGTCCGCCGGTCCCCTCCTGTTCCCCCCCGTGTGCCGCAGGTCCCCGCGAGCCCCCGCAGCCTTCGTCCCCCGTTCTGCCCGACTTCCAGGGGCGGGCAGTGCGGGGGATCTGAACTTTTACCCCAGATCACTGTGATTGGTCCACAGGGACCAATCACAGTGATCGCTGACCAGGACCATCAATTGATGGTCCTGGGGGTGAAGCAGAAGTTGTCCCCTGCTGGAAACAGCGGGACTTCTGCCAGTTAACCCGTGCGATGCTGCGCATCGCCGGGTTAACTGAGTGTCATTTATAAACGCCGGGATGCGCGAACGCACTGCACAACCCGGCGTTTATATATGACATTCTGCGGGAAGGGGTTAACAAAACCACACCACCCCCCTTGTCGGCTGGACGTATAGTTAGGTCTTTATTGGACTGAAGTTCTTTAATGGCTTTTCTTTCTTGTGGAGTGATATTACCTCTGCTGTATTTAGGTGGATTAATTTTACGTAAATCATGTTCTACTAGTTTTTTGAAAGTAGTGATTTCCGGACCCATCTCAGTTTTAGGAAAAAAACAGGATTTTGGTTTACAATCTGTTTGTATATATGTTGTTTGAGGTGTTTGTTTTTCTACAGGATGTTTTTGAAAATATTTTTTTAAACACAGATTGCGTACAAACTTTTCGATTCCAACATATGCATCAAATTTTTTGAGAGGATAAGTTGGAGCAAATTTTAGACCTTTTTCTAAAAGTGTTTTTTGTGATGACGTGAGTTCATGAGTACTAATATTTATAATGGATGTTTCTGTTGTAGCTGTTATAGTTTGCCTATTTTTGTTGGTGGTTGTGATAAGATTTCGATGCCTGGTTCTTCTACGTGTGTTCTTTTTTTTGTTGGCGTGGGATTGTGGTTTGGAAATTGATGGACTTCTGCCTGGATAGTCTGTGTTTTGGATTTTGGAATGTATACTGGATCTTGAATAGCATATGTGTTCTGTTGTGGAATGGAATTGTTGGGCAGATATGGTCTCTGATTGTTGTAATATATTGGATTGTGGCATCTGTATTGGGGTTGTGGATGATAATATGGTTTGTGATAAGGTTTGTTGAATGGTCTGTGTGGGGAGTGTCGTGGTTGCCATGGGTGATGGTTTGGTCGTATGGGTGTTCTCTTGATAATATCTTGACCTAAAAAATTCTCAGAAAGGGGTGTGTATTTGTTTTGTGTGCAAATTGTATATGTTACTGTTTGATCTCCAACCTGATTTAGACCATTCGGTTGTTGCCATAATGATTTTTTTGTTTTCCTATTAATGATCTCAAGTTCTAATTTATCTAACTTCTTACATAAAAATTCCTGCTGTTTCAGATATTCCGTGTTCTGGGATAATTTTTCCAACTCTACTCTAAGTGAATTGATGTCTTGATCACATTCTAATAGGAGCTGCTCCCTCCTTTCAATAACCATTTTGACCAGGCTTCTGGAGTGATTTCTGAGGGTGTCATTCCATTTTTTATTAAAATCTGGGTTTTCTAGGTCGCCTGCTGGGGTTTTGGATAAAATCAATCCCCTAGGTATAATGTCATTATCCAAAAGGTGGGACAAACTTTTTATTTCCCACTGATTTTTCAATCTTCTACTCATAGCTATCTCTAGTTTTTTAAATTTCTGTAATAGTGACACATTCAGTGAATCTCCCCCAGGAGTCTGTTGAGAGAGGTTACCATTATCAAATTTGTAATTTTCTATAGATTTTTTCTTGTTTTCTAAATATTGCCACACATTCATTATGGTGTTGGAGCACGTGCACACTAGGGGTGAAAATTGAAAACTTAAAAATAAGGTGCAGCTCACAACAGAAGGACCGAGGCAGTTAAAGCTAAAGCCGGACCCCACCGGCAACAATAATGAAAAATAATGTAAACCTTTAGCTTATGCCTCTAGGACCTCACCAATGGTGCATAATGGTGTGGGCAAAGATAGATATAACAGCGTTTGCTCAGAAATAGTTTTTTAATTCAGAATATAAAATATATATAAATAAGTAAAACAGTAACAAAATATCACATTACACTGGCACTATCTGAGGAAAATCTCACTGGGCCCTAGTGAGATATCCAAAATATAAAAAAGATATGAATAAATTAATATTCTAATAAGTCCATAAGTCTGCAGATAAAAAACAAAAATAAAAGAAATCCGCAAAAAGTGTGAATAGATTTTTGGGTTTATGGCAAAATAATTATAACAAAGTCCATAAAAAAAAAATGTAAAAAAATAAAAGGAAAAGTTAATAAATGGATGATACAGAGTAACAAATATCATAAAGGGAGAAAAAGACAATAGGGATTAATAATGAATAAAAAGACAATAGGGATTAATATTGAACACGGAATATCTGACAACTGACAACACGGAATAACTGACAATTCCATTCCACAACAGAACACATATGCTATTCAAGATCCAGTATACATTCCAAAACCCAAAACACAGACTATCCAGGCAGAAGTCCATCAATTTCCAAACCACAATCCCACGCCAACAAAAAAAAGAACACACGTAGAAGAACCAGGCATCGAAATCTTATCACAACCACCAACAAAAATAGGCAAACTATAACAGCTACAACAGAAACATCCATTATAAATATTAGTACTCATGAACTCACGTCATCACAAAAAACACTTTTAGAAAAAGGTCTAAAATTTGCTCCAACTTATCCTCTCAAAAAATTTGATGCATATGTTGGAATCGAAAAGTTTGTACGCAATCTGTGTTTAAAAAAATATTTTCAAAAACATCCTGTAGAAAAACAAACACCTCAAACAACATATATACAAACAGATTGTAAACCAAAATCCTGTTTTTTTCCTAAAACTGAGATGGGTCCGGAAATCACTACTTTCAAAAAACTAGTAGAACATGATTTACGTAAAATTAATCCACCTAAATACAGCAGAGGTAATATCACTCCACAAGAAAGAAAAGCCATTAAAGAACTTCAGTCCAATAAAGACCTAACTATACGTCCAGCCGACAAGGGTGGTGGTGTGGTTTTGTTAAACACTGTAGATTACAATAAGGAATGTTGGAGACAACTCCATGATCATGACACATCTCAAAAATTGTCCAAAGATCCCACTGAAAATTTCACTAAACAATTGCATGACTTTTGTCACAGTGCACAGGAGAAGGGTATTATCACCACGAATGAATACAAATTTATTTTAAGCACTCCGGGTAGATTGCCTGTGTTTTATTGTCTACCCAAAACTCATAAAGATATCAAAACACCCCCAGGAAGACCCATTGTATCAGGAATAGGTATTTTAATTTTGTTACTGTTTTACTTATTTATATATATTTTATATTCTGAATTAAAAAACTATTTCTGAGCAAACGCTGTTATATCTATCTTTGCCCACACCATTATGCACCATTGGTGAGGTCCTAGAGGCATAAGCTAAAGGTTTACATTATTTTTCATTATTGTTGCCGGTGGGGTCCGGCTTTAGCTTTAACTGCCTCGGTCCTTCTGTTGTGAGCTGCACCTTATTTTTAAGTTTTCAATTTTCACCCCTAGTGTGAACGTGCTCCAACACCATAATGAATGTGTGGCAATATTTAGAAAACAAGAAAAAATCTATAGAAAATTACAAATTTGATAATGGTAACCTCTCTCAACAGACTCCTGGGGGAGATTCACTGAATGTGTCACTATTACAGAAATTTAAAAAACTAGAGATAGCTATGAGTAGAAGATTGAAAAATCAGTGGGAAATAAAAAGTTTGTCCCACCTTTTGGATAATGACATTATACCTAGGGGATTGATTTTATCCAAAACCCCAGCAGGCGACCTAGAAAACCCAGATTTTAATAAAAAATGGAATGACACCCTCAGAAATCACTCCAGGAGTCTGGTCAAAATGGTTATTGAAAGGAGGGAGCAGCTCCTATTAGAATGTGATCAAGACATCAATTCACTTAGAGTAGAGTTGGAAAAATTATCCCAGAACACGGAATATCTGAAACAGCAGGAATTTTTATGTAAGAAGTTAGATAAATTAGAACTTGAGATCATTAATAGGAAAACAAAAAAATCATTATGGCAACAACCGAATGGTCTAAATCAGGTTGGAGATCAAACAGTAACATATACAATTTGCACACAAAACAAATACACACCCCTTTCTGAGAATTTTTTAGGTCAAGATATTATCAAGAGAACACCCATACGACCAAACCATCACCCATGGCAACCACGACACTCCCCACACAGACCATTCAACAAACCTTATCACAAACCATATTATCATCCACAACCCCAATACAGATGCCACAATCCAATATATTACAACAATCAGAGACCATATCTGCCCAACAATTCCATTCCACAACAGAACACATATGCTATTCAAGATCCAGTATACATTCCAAAATCCAAAACACAGACTATCCAGGCAGAAGTCCATCAATTTCCAAACCACAATCCCACGCCAACAAAAAAAAGAACACACGTAGAAGAACCAGGCATCGAAATCTTATCACAACCACCAACAAAAATAGGCAAACTATAACAGCTACAACAGAAACATCCATTATAAATATTAGTACTCATGAACTCACGTCATCACAAAAAACACTTTTAGAAAAAGGTCTAAAATTTGCTCCAACTTATCCTCTCAAAAAATTTGATGCATATGTTGGAATCGAAAAGTTTGTACGCAATCTGTGTTTAAAAAAATATTTTCAAAAACATCCTGTAGAAAAACAAACACCTCAAACAACATATATACAAACAGATTGTAAACCAAAATCCTGTTTTTTTCCTAAAACTGAGATGGGTCCGGAAATCACTACTTTCAAAAAACTAGTAGAACATGATTTACGTAAAATTAATCCACCTAAATACAGCAGAGGTAATATCACTCCACAAGAAAGAAAAGCCATTAAAGAACTTCAGTCCAATAAAGACCTAACTATACGTCCAGCCGACAAGGGGGGTGGTGTGGTTTTGTTAAACACTGTAGATTACAATAAGGAATGTTGGAGACAACTCCATGATCATGACACATATCAAAAATTGTCCAAAGATCCCACTGAAAATTTCACTAAACAATTGCATGACTTTTGTCACAGTGCACAGGAGAAGGGTATTATCACCACAAATGAATACAAATTTATTTTAAGCACTCCGGGTAGATTGCCTGTGTTTTATTGTCTACCCAAAACTCATAAAGATATCAAAACACCCCCAGGAAGACCCATTGTATCAGGAATAGGTACTTTAACATCTAACCTATCCCAATACGTTGATAAATTTCTACAACCATTTGTACAGAAAACAAGATCTTATTTAAGGGACACCACTCAGGTGGTGGCCATGGTGGAGTCCCTACAATGGGAGGATCACTACATCATGGCCACCCTTGATGTGTCTTCTCTTTATACCATAATACGTCATGATTTGGGTCTTAAAGCGATTAAAAAATCCCTGGAAGAAGGTGACATCAAAACAGATCAGGTGGACTTTATAACACAGGCTATCCACTTTATTCTCACTCACAATAATTTTTTCTTTGAAGGTGATTTTTATTTACAGCAAACCGGCACTGCCATGGGCACCAGATTCGCGCCAAGTTATGCCAATTTATTTATGGCATCATGGGAGGAAGATACCTTCGCCCCCATATTTGGCGCGAGTCTGGTGCTCTGGCGACGCTATATAGATGATATTTTTTTGATTTGGGGAGGGTCTTTACCAGAATTAGAACACTTTATTCACCAGTTAAATGTCAATGAGCACCATCTTAATTTCACTTCCACTATCAGCACTAGTCACATTGATTTTTTGGATTTACAGATTAAGGTATTCAAAGACAGATTAATCTGTAACACATTCACTAAACCCACAGCCAAGAATAGTTTTATCACCTATAATAGTTGTCATTTACCACGCTGGCTATTGAATGTGCCAACCGGCCAATATCGCCGTTTAAAACGCAATTGCACTAATAATGACACTTTTTTGGTAGAAGCTGAGACCCTTACTAAACAATTTATAGATAAGGGGTATCCAGATGAGATTTTACAACAATCTTTGGACAAAGTAAGAGTACTAGATAGAACTTCTTTATTTACTTTGGATAAAAGTAAACAAAAAGAAATACCTGAATTCAGGATTATTGTACCATTCAATAGTTCACATAAAAAAGTTGAAAAAGTGATTAACAAACATTGGGAAATAATAAGACAAGACAAAATTATAGGAGAATCATTACCACACCACCCCCCTATCATATACACTAAGGCGCCGAATCTGGGTATAACTGTTGCCCCTTCCATCAAACCACCTATGAATATCAAAGATAACAAAACTTGGCTATCCACTAAAGGTTTTTTTCGTTGTGGAATATGCAACAATTGCAATACCACTGTAGATCCCCAAAAAACTGTAGAAGTAAAATCTCGAACTAAGAATTTCATATGGAAAATAGATGAGTGCATTACTTGCAATACAAAAGGAGTCATATATATTTTGGAATGTGACTGTAAAAAACAGTATGTGGGGAGAACAAAAAGAACACTGAAACTAAGAATAGCAGAACACATTAACAATATTAAAAAAGGAGATTTAAAACATCCATTATCAACACACTTTTCAATTACCCATAACAGAGATCCATCAAAATTAAGATTTGTAGGACTCCGAACAATTGAACCAGATTGGAGGGGGGGTAGCTATATGGTCCAAATGTCTAGGGCTGAGAGCAAAATGATCTATGAATTTGGATCAATGGAACCCAAAGGTTTGAACTCCAGCTTTGAATTGTTTGGTTTTCTATGATGTGGTTCCCCTCCGACCACCACCCGCCGCCATGTTTCAGATTTGTCGGCGGTTTGTGGTTTGATGGGAACCTCTCAACAATCATCTTTCCAGTTGTCAGATATTCCGTGTATTCTTTTTATTCATTATTAATCCCTATTGTCTTTTTCTCCCTTTATGATATTTGTTTCCCACCGCCTATGCACACAATTGTCTCTATTTTATTTTATTTTTACTTTTATTTTTATTTTATTTTATATTGTATTTTTTATTTTTATTATCATTATTTTTCATACACTATTTCTTATTCATTCACTTCATTTTTACTTTTATACCTATATTTATTTTTCATTCGATCTTTATTCATCATCGTATTTTATTTTCTATTTCATTCTCATTTTCTATCTTTTATTTTATTTTATTCCATTTTTATCCTCATTTATATTTATCTTTTATTCATTTTTTATCATTATTTCATCTTTTTCATATTTTTTTCAACATTTATATATTTTTTTCATCCAATTTATTTTTTCATTTTTGTTTTTATTTTTATTCTTATTTTTATCTTATTTTATACATTCTATTATTATTTTCTATACTAATTCTACTCTACACTCCATATCTTTTCCATTTTCCATATACTATCTTCAATATCTTTATTTTAAGCACATTTTTTAATTTTTTAATTTTTTATTTATTTTATTTATTTATAATTTTTTTAATAATTTTTTTAATTTTTTTTTAATTTTATTTAATTTTTTCCATTCATTGTTGTTTCAGTTTTCAGTAAATTTATGTGTATTAGTTACAGTTAATTTACTTATTAGTTATTCCATATTGTTTATCTATAGACCACATGACCGATTTTATTATCAGAGTTAATAGGGTGTGAACAACGTCCTATTCTATTATCAGATTTCTTATGAGTAATTGTCAAAGAGCTGCTCCACTCCATCTTTTACTAGTCCTAAGAGTCAATCCATTACAATTCCATGACCGTGTATTATTCTTGAATGCCATTAACTACTATCAGGTGTGAATTCACTACAAAAACAGCGTTACTATCAAATTTTATCATATACACATTTCTACTGAGGAAGGGGTCGGAGGCCCTTGTTTCCCATTTCCCAGAACGCGTTTAGAAATCTGGCACTGTTCACACAGTTACCCCCAGTGTCCATCTGCAAACATCTTGGCAACAGAGGAGTTAAATCTGTCCTACTCTGCCCTGCCTGGCTGCAACTTTACCATCTACTGCATCGCATAGCCTCATCTCCTGCTTCCACGTGGGACGCTAATCCCTGATCTTCCATTGCTCCCGGCGTACCACCATTGCCAGACCCCTTGTCGCACCCGAGCCGACTGTCACTCCTGCTGGAGTGCCAGACTAGTGCCATCTGTGCTAAGTCAGCCAGCGAACGAGGTCCCCAGCTCTGAAATTGCTGCATGCTCCTCCGCTATCGGAGCTCATGGTACGTAACATCTATTTGCGCCTCCCTGCCAACGGGGCTGCTAAGGGAGACATACCAACTTGTGCCCCCCTCCATCTATTGGGGCACATGAGGAACACAAGGCTGCGACTCATCTATCACAATTCATCAAGCCAGAAGCAGTGGTGAGAGATACTCTGTATCATCCATTCATTAACTTTTTTTTTTTTTATGGACTTTGTTACAATTATTTTGCCATAAACCCAAAAATCTATTCACACTTTTTGCGGATTTCTTTTATTTTTGTTTTTTATCTGCAGACTTATGGACTTATTAAAATATTAATTTATTCACATATCTTTTTTATATTTTGGATATCTCACTAGGGCCCAGTGAGATTTTCATCAGATAGTGCCAGTGTAATGTGATATTTTGTTACTGTTTTATTTATTTATAGATATTTTATATTCTGAATTAAAAAACTATTTCTGAGCAAACACTGTTATATCTATCTTTGCCCACACCATTATGCACCATTGGTGAGGTCCTAGAGGCATAAGCTATAGGTTTCCACTAATTCAGATAACTTGCTCGCAAATCAGCAAATCTGATTCCATAATGGACAATCCGTGTTTAATATATGATCTCGGTACTGTGACCGTATAACAGTTCACCATAGTTCAAGAGATGGTATTGAAACCATATAGTAATTTCCACTGTGTAGAATTAGCGGTACTGCGACCGCGGAAACAAAGTAGCAGTTAAACAATGTTGCGGCCGTGAATCCCAAAGTACAATGTATCAGCCGTGTTGGTGTTGAGTCGTGTTGGTGTTGAGCGCATGTGAGGTCACAGACGCGCTATGATGATCCTCTGGATCTGTCTTTGCCTCGAGGTTGTACTGGTTGCTGTAGTGCTTATAGTAGCGTCTATTGGCCTAATCTGCTGAACGACTAGACGCGTTTCGGACCTCCTGGGTCCGTCCTCAGTAGTCAATTAAATAATAGCCATAGTGGGTCTTATATACTATCCAAGTAAGGGATAAGGGAAAATATGGCAGAAAAAGTCCTGGAGATGGGTCCATTCCAATAGGAAAACCAGGAATGGACCCAGAAAAATAGAGAAGATGGATACATGAAAAGATATTATAAGA